>NC_092413.1:214237100-214537100 GCF_040894005.1 Engystomops pustulosus
TGGGCTGCTTGGGACTGCAAGAGGCCTTGAGTCCTGTCTGGCAAACTCTGCGCTGGGGTGATGGCATGAGTGCCCATAGAGAGGGCTCTGAGTGCCACCTCTGGCACCCGTGCCATGGATTCGCCATCACTGCTATAGAGTGACCCACCGAATGCCAAATACAGACCCACAGCCACTCCATAGCCACTAAAGGAGGATTCCCCTACATCAGAGCCTCCATACTGTGATGTGCACCTTGTGCGGATGCCTCCTACGTATAGCACCGGGGGCCTGCGGATCCGTTTCCAGTTTTCCTGACAAACACATCAAACAGAGACTGTAAATGCAGTGAGAATAACCTGATACGTCAGGGTTTGGGACATGGCACACACTTCCAGAGCAGACACGTGGAACCATGGGGGTCTATATCTACTTCCTGACTCCCACTGTCATGAGATCCCTTCATCAGGTGGCGCCATGTGTCAGATTTGGACAGCATGAATACACGGCAGCATTTGTATGCTAACAGTCTCCAGTATGTCAGGTGTCCAATGTACATTTTGCTCAAGGCAATGACCTATTTAATTATAGTATCATAGAAAGCCCGAGCAAGGCTGCACAGAAACATTCCTGCAACATGGCATCTACAGGACCTGACAGGTGCCAGATTATCGGCGACTCTGGATTACACGTTATTGAGATTAGTGGCCCTAATGTATAAAGATATGAAGCCAACAAATCAAATGGATTCTCCCTCTAAGTGTCTTCATTTCCTTCTCTTATGGAAGATTAACCAATGTCTCGAAGACTCACATCAGATAGATGACCCAGATAGGGGTCTGCCGAAGACCTACCCATTTCAGGGCTCTTCCCCATATGTAGATCAGGACCCCCTTTTACGCTGTGCCCTAAGAACTGCCCATTTACCTATTGGCCCATTGACTATTGCGCAGTCATACCATATAAAATAAAACAAGAAAAAAATAATAATTAAAATAAATATTTTTAAAAAAAGTAAATAAATGCAAAAAATGTCTGTTATATGATTGGTTTTCATAAGCCAACAAATAATAGATACAAATTTACTATCGCGCTAACCACAGAATACAGAAATGGGAATTAAAATCTTTATTTAGAGTAGGTGGTGTAAAAAAAAAAGATCTTAACGACAAAAAAATACAAAAACTAATTTACCCAGATTGTAACGAGACATCCTACAATCCGTCTGGAAACAAGAAGTAGATGTGATCGGCAGAATGTCAAAGTCTATTAATGATACACAGAGCCTGAGCGTCACATGAGGAGGGGAGGAGGGGGGGGGGTGTTCAATAGGGAAGGCAAAGGCTGTGGTTGCACTTGGGACCAGGAGTCTTAGAGGATCCATATTAAGTTTCTTCCCCATACAGAGAATCAGCAATGGATTATAATATGGGTGGGTTGGGTGGCAGCCTGGGGCCATGGCTTCCAGGTCCATTGCCCCCTAAACCACCCATAAAGTTGATTCTGTCCTGTAGAGATAATAAATAAAGGGACCTCTACTTCCAAAGGTCGTTAAACCGCAGAACCAAAGGTGGGCAGAAGAGAATCTTTTCCAGAAGCTTGGTTCTGGTACCATATGTAAACTCTACCTCTGCAGACAGACCCATTCCATAAATAATACAATAATCTCATTTTGGGGATGGGATCCTATAGATTTTGCTCCGAGGACCAGCAACATCAAGTTATACACGTGTTGGGTTAAAATTAATAGACTTTTTGATTACCTCTGATGTAAAACAATGTGGCATGCCGCACTTTCATTTCCATTTTGCGTCGAATTCCCCAGGGATTTTGGCGCACACGATCGGATTTTGGAGCATCAGCGACGGCTTTCACGCAACAGAAATGGGGGGGGGGGGTAAGGCCGACGGACAACCCGACGGATTCAGAAAACCTGCGGAATTTAAAAATGATTTGTGTCGAAAGATCACGCACTTACATGCACCGGGAAGAAGAAGGTGAACTCCGGCGGACCTCGGCGCCGCAGCGACACCTGCTGGATATCGGGCGCACGAACCTTAGTGAATCCCGGAAGACCCGAAGCCTCGTCGGACAACTGTCGACTGGAGCGGGTAAGTAAATCTGCCCCAATTTGTAACATTCACAGTCATGGACAGTTCTGTATTGTACCCAAAATGCACCATCCTCCACTAGTTAATAGTTAATATTGAGGTATCTGAAGAAAGGTCTGAACAGGTTGGTCATGCTCATAGTATCAAGACCTTCATAAATAGGGGGGAGGGGAGCAGGTCATCCCCAGCCTATCAAAAAAACTCACCTAAGTTCGATCACGTTGAATTATAGACTAGACCCAAAAGGAACAAAGAGGCATTGATTATATCTCCACTAATGCTGCATTTACACATGGAGGGCGAGCTGTTTCCATCCAAGCATAAACACACGGCGTGACGAATTGTCTCCTACCAGCTGATGCCTGCCCTCTCTGAAGACGTCTCCGTTCACCAACGCCTTTATATTAGCCAAATAAATGGATTTGTAAAGTGAGGTTTAAAGTAAAAATGTATATAAAAAAAAGAAAAATGTATATAAAACCTAACAGTAAAAATACAATCTAAATTATGATGAGTCATCATATTTTACATTATATTTTTACCGGTTTTATATACATTTTTCTTCTTTTTTAGTTTAAACCTCACTTTACAAATCCAATCGAAGACACTTATAAAATATAATAACATAATAACACACACACACGTATATATACATTTACATACATATACATATATATATATATACACACGAGAGTGTAATAAAATCTATAATAAATAAAAATTAAAAATATAATAAATCTGTAATAAATACCCAAACTAATAGAAAAATAATAAAAACATTGTAAAATATCATTTATGGTAACATAAAATTGCTAGAAAATACAGTATAAAAAGATAACCCAATTAGCACACAAGTAGAAAAAGAAAAAATGGGTGCACGATATCAGAGGGCTCGACTTCAGGTCCTCCAAAAATAGTATAAAATAAATATAAAATATAGTGTGTAAATATATATATATATATATATATATATATATATATATATATATACAGTATATACATGCATATATACATACTGTATATATTATATACAATATGGAATATTGTCACAATATAACCTATTGCCATACAATACGATAGCCCAGTATACACTAACACAACAAGAAACAAAGTAATAATATATAACACTATGATGTAGTAGAATATACGCCATGTTTCATTACCCAGACTCCACAATGCTAGCAGAGAGCAGGGAAGGCATAAATAATACCGTATCACAGGCAAAGGCTATGCGCTGCGCTTCACTATGCTAAACATGTTTAGCCTAAAGCTAAGAAAATTGAGAGTTGATATGATATCACTTTATAGATTCTCTGGTGGATCACATAAAATGATTTGATCCGCTAAAATCTAATTCACTTCACTTGTACTCCCGGAACAATAAAGGGGCGATAAAGGGGGCGAAGACTTTCCAAGTTAGACGCTATAAACTCTTACTGATGGAACAGATGTTAGTTTAGATGCAGATACTTTACATCACACAGATCTGTATCCATACAGGAGAGGCGGCATTATACAGTACTGAATAAAGAATACCGCCTGTGCATGTGCCAACTACAGAAATATTGTTCTGTCAATAAAAGAGTAAAGTTAGAAAAAGAAATTACTTTTATTTACATAGGGGGCAGTATTATAGTAGTTATATTCTTGTACATAGGGGGCAGTATTATAGTAGTTATATTCTTGTACATAGGGGCAGTATTATAGTAGTTATATTCTTGTACATAGGGGGCAGTATTATAGTAGTTATATTCCTGTACATAGGGGGCAGTATTATAGTAGTTATATTCTTGTACATAGGGGGCAGAATTATAGTAGTTATATTCTTGTACATAGGGGGCAGTATTATAGTAGTTATATTCTTGTACATAGGGGGCAGTATTATAGTAGTTATATTCTTGTATATAGGGGGCAGTATTATAGTAGTTATATCCCTGTACATAGGGGGCAGTATTATAGTAGTTATATTCTTGTACATAGGGGCAGTATTATAGTAGTTATATTCTTGTATATAGGGGGCAGTATTATAGTAGTTATATCCCTGTACATAGGGGCAGTATTATAGTAGTTATATTCTTGTACATAGGGGGCAGTATTATAGTAGTTATATTCCTGTACATAGGGGGCAGTATTATAGTAGTTATATTCTTGTACATAGGGGCAGTATTATAGTAGTTATATTCTTGTACATAGGGGCAGTATTATAGTAGTTATATTCTTGTACATAGGGGCAGTATTATAGTAGTTATATTCCTGTAAATAGGGGGCAGTATTATAGTAGTTATATTCCTGTACATAGGGGGCAGTATTATAGTAGTTATATTCCTGTACATAGGGGGCAGTATTATAGTAGTTATATTCTTGTACATAGGGGCAGTATTATAGTAGTTATATTCTTGTACATAGGGGCAGTATTATAGTAGTTATATTCTTGTACATAGGGGCAGTATTATAGTAGTTATATTCCTGTAAATAGGGGGCAGTATTATAGTAGTTATATTCCTGTACATAGGGGGCAGTATTATAGTAGTTATATTCTTGTACATAGGGGGCAGTATTATAGTAGTTACATTCTTGTACATAGGGAGCAGTATTATAGTAGTTATATTCTTGTACATAGGGGGCAGTATTATTGTAGTTATATTCTTTTACATAAGGGGCAGTATTATAGCAGTTATATTCTTGTACATAGGAGGCAGTATTATAGTAGTTATATTCTTGTACATAGGGGCAGTATTATAGTAAATATATTCTTGTACATAGGAGCAGTATTATAGTAGTTATATTCTTGTACATAGGGGGCAGTATTATAGTAGTTATATTCTTGTACATAGGGGGCAGTATTATAGTAGTTATATTCTTGTATATAGGGGGCAGTATTATAGTAGTTATATTCTTGTACATAGGGGGCAGGATTATAGTAGTTATATTCTTTTACATAGGGGGTAGTATTATAGTAGTTATATTCTTGTACATAGGGGGCAGTATTATAGTAGTTATATTCTTGTATATAGGGGGCAGTATTATAGTAGTTACATTCCTGTAAATAGGGGGCAGTATTATAGGAGTTATATTCTTGTACATAGGGGGCAGTATTATAGTAGTTATATTCTTGTACATAGGGGGCAGTATTATAGTAGTTATATTCCTGTACATAGGGGGCAGTATTATAGTAGTTATATTCTTGTACATAGGGGGCAGTATTATAGTCGTTATATTCCTGTACATAGGGGGCAGTATTATAGTAGTTATATTCTTGTACATAGGGAGCAGTATTATAGTAGTTATATTCTTGTACATAGGGGGCAGTATTATAGTAGTTACATTCTTGTACATAGGGGCAGTATTATAGTAGTTATATTCTTGTACATAGGGGGCAGTATTATAGTAGTTATATTCTTTTACATAGGGGGCAGTATTATAGCAGTTATATTCTTGTACATAGGAGGCAGTATTATAGTAGTTATATTCTTGTACATAGGGGCAGTATTATAGTAGTTATATTCTTGTACATAGGGGGCAGTATTATAGTAGTTATATTCTTTTACATAGGGGGCAGTATTATAGTAGTTATATTCTTGTACATAGGGGCAGTATTATAGTAGTTATATTCTTGTACATAGGGGCAGGATTATAGTAGTTATATTCTTGTACATAGGAGCAGTATTATAGTAGTTATATTCTTGTACATAGGGGGCAGTATTATAGTAGTTATATTCTTGTACATAGGGGGCAGTATTATAGTAGTTATATTCTTGTACATAGGGGGCAAAATTATAGTAGTTATATTCTTGTATATAGGGGGCAGTATTATAGTAGTTATATTCTTGTACATAGGGGGCAGTATTATAGTAGTTATATTCTTGTATATAGGGGGCAGTATTATAATAGTTACATTCCTGTAAATAGGGGGCAGTATTATAGTAGTTATATTCTTGTACATAAGGGGCAGTATTATAGTAGTTATATTCTTGTACATAGGGGGCAGTATTATAGTAGTTATATTCTTGTACATAGGGGGCAGTATTATAGTAGTTACATTCTTGTACATAGGGGCAGTATTATAGTAGTTATATTCTTGTACATAGGGGGCAGTATTATAGTAGTTATATTCTTTTACATAGGGGGCAGTATTATAGCAGTTATATTCTTGTACATAGGAGGCAGTATTATAGTAGTTATATTCTTGTACATAGGGGCAGTATTATAGTAGTTATAGTCTTGTACATAGGAGCAGTATTATAGTAGTTATATTCTTGTACATAGGGGGCAGTATTATAGTAGTTATATTCTTTTACATAGGGGGCAGTATTATAGTAGTTATATTCTTGTACATAGGGGCAGTATTATAGTAGTTATATTCTTGTACATAGGGGCAGTATTATAGTAGTTATATTCTTGTACATAGGAGCAGTATTATAGTAGTTATATTCTTGTACATAGGGGGCAGTATTATAGTAGTTATATTCTTGTACATAGGGGGCAGTATTATAGTAGTTATATTCTTGTACATAGGGGGCAAAATTATAGTAGTTATATTCTTGTATATAGGGGGCAGTATTATAGTAGTTATATTCTTGTACATAGGGGGCAGTATTATAGTAGTTATATTCTTGTATATAGGGGGCAGTATTATAATAGTTACATTCCTGTAAATAGGGGGCAGTATTATAGTAGTTATATTCTTGTACATAAGGGGCAGTATTATAGTAGTTATATTCTTGTACATAGGGGGCAGTATTATAGTAGTTATATTCTTGTACATAGGGGCAGTATTATAGGAGTTATATTCTTGTACATAGGGGCAGTATTATAGTAGTTATAGTTTGAAAATCCAATTAGGCGTCATTACAGCTTATCCCTCTCCTCTAAATTCCACCAGTGTGCCTCTTTGTAAAGGAAAGCCGTGACTATGCATGGATGTGCTGGCTGGACTCCAGGATATCCACAAGATAAGGATTATCTACCACTGTGTTAAAGGTGTTCCAAATTGTATTCTTCCATTCTTCGTACACAATAAATGCATTGTAACTGATGCGTTTCGTGCCTTCACATGGCTCTTAGTTGTAGCCAGATTTTACATATTTTCCCAGAATCTTGTAGTGGAGCCACAATGGCTATAAGTCTCTGCACACCTACAAGGCGGCCTTAACTGGCAAAGTCTCTGTAAGGAGCACTCTTACTTCCAGACCGTGGTAACATGTTGGCATTGGTAACACAGTGGACACTATACATTGTACATCGGTCATGCTATACAGTAGTGTTTGGCTATTATCTATGACCACAGTCACAGTGATATATTGAACAGTGATATATGTTCAATGTAATAGTACTGTATGTGCATTTCCATATTGTATTAGAAAGCTCCATGGCCACATGGAACAGCAATGAGGAAATCTGGAAAATAAACCCAAAGCAATAAAAAAGTGATCTCAGTCCCCTCCTGCTGCTATAAAGTAAGTAAACTCCCAGAAATAAACATATACATAGTCACATACGTGGAAGATGGAATAAACACGGCTGCCGCATTTTCAGATAGATATCTTGTTAAAGTCAACAGATTACAATTGCAGTAATAGTAATGTCGTGTCCCGCGGTGCGTTCTGCGTGAGGCCCACTCATTAAACCGCCGCAGCGACGCTACGTATCATTAGCCTTTCCACTTCAATGGGTTTATCAGGACACAAGTCTACGAGCTGCAGCTAGGCCTGATTAGTAGGAACAACATGCATTACATCACAGTAGACCTCCGCAGAACATCCACGGGGCTCATCTCAACGGTGGCCATGTCATAGCAGCTGTAATTCCACTATTTAAGGGAATAGTTATACTTGTTGAGCTTATAGGAGAAAATTACAAACTTCACTTATTGTACAGTATGGACCATATGGCAGAACATTGAATATTTTCTTATTACATTAATATCTGAGCTTTAGCAGCAGCCACCTGACCTTCATCTATCTTCAATGTTGCGGTTATTCTTGATCTTGACTTCTATTCTTCCTGTATGTTCTAATTATAACCTTTTGATTGAAAAAATATCACAAATATTATATATTTCTGTTGTTTGAGTCCTGGCTCTGGAACAAGGGCTCCCAAGGTGTAACTAGAGATGAAGATCAGCCCCACCGGATGAGTCTTGGGGGCCCCTGTCTGGCTATGACTCTGCTCTCGTTCCCCGCCGATCCACGAGTTCCTTTTGACAATCTCCTAGGCCCAGAGACATTATTAGTCAATTTCAATCTTTCCTTTGTTTCTTTTATTAGTTGATCCTTCCTTTTCTTTTCCATCAGAATCTATTACTGCATGACCACTGATACCTCTTGGAGGTGGCATCTACTGACCTGCATTGGCATCGGTAGTGTGCGGGTGGGTACCTTGGAAGCATTCATATACAAAAAAGAGAGAACTGTTGATATATAGCAAGCAATATGCACGGCAGTGGTTGTTGGTTGACTATTTTGGACCATTACTCAGAAGCAGGCCCCTATGGGATATATATTTTATATCCCCCCCTTGGGGGGGCCTTGTGTACATGAGACTATGTACAGATGAACAAGAATTTCATAGGTGAAGGTTCTTCTAAATAAAAAAAAATTAATGGATGAATTGGGAGGTCAAGTCCCCGATTGTAGACTTCTTGTAATGGATGTGATTGCTCTGGCCCAAATTAATGGGGAAAAGACATTGGAATGGGCATGTTTATCTTGATCATGTATAAGCAATTTCCGGAAGATCAGCCATCTCCATTGGTGTCCAGCAGTAGTTTATTCTCCTTTCTATTGTAAAAGTACATGCACACCCAGATGAACTGAGAAAGCATAGAGAAGTCGGGAGGAATGACTGTTGGCCAAATACACAAACAGCTAGCAATGTTGTGATGATGATTGTGAGGGTCCACACATTTTTTATGGATATGGATATAAAAGCATAGTTGCCACATACAGGTCATAACCAAGAAGACAATGCAGTACAAAATCACTAGGCAATCAAATAGTCAGGCAAAAGGTCAAAGATTCCAGAAAATAGAAGACAGAATGGACAGTAGCTAGATGAGTACAAGACTGTAGCTAGCAAAGAGCAATAGTCCACAAAAACCTTTGATGAGATTACAGAGCCCCAGTCCAGGAGATGATTGGATCAGTTCTCTAACATCAGATAGGGAAGCATTGAGTGTAGGAAGAGATTGTGTCCATCATAGTGGATTGACTGTTAGTAAATCAGAGCCAAGTTCACAGGAGACAGATGTGTGTGTGGTGGAAACCAATCAAGGCTGCTCGGGAATGGAGTAAACCAGTGTTCAGACTAGCATGGGTGGAATGAAACAAAATGACACTTACGAGCATATCCTTAGCCATACCTTACAGACAGAGGGTGACAAAGAAGTCCGAACAGGGACAGATAAAAAAATAGCTTCTAGTAACAACCAAATGTTCCACCTCTAAATGGGTTGGTTTGTGGGATACCTCCTATTACCTGCCAAAAAGATTTATCCCACCGGAGAATCCTCTGATCCCATGGTGGGCCAGTCCCAATCACTCTTAAAACCCATGAACTATTGGAGTGAAAGAAGATTCACTATTATATTGCAAACCTTTATCAAATGTTCATTGTCTCACACAATAAACAATATCCATAATAGATGCTAATTGAGTTAATGAACTGCTTCCTGGTGTTTATTGCATAAGATTATCCTATTCAGCCATTCTTTTATAGATAAAGAGCAAATGGACATGAAACAAATGAGTTTTTTAACTCACAAACAACATGGAACAGATACAATATTTTTAGGACACGTGTGGAACATCAAACACTTGAAATGATCCTTTCATGTCGCAGGGAAACCATTGAAAGGGTTTGTTTTACTTTAGATTTCAGTCATCTGGAAAAATCAAATGGCATTAAAGCAGTAGAATCAGCAGATATCATAGAAAGGGATGTATAAAGAGCCCGATACATTATATCCGCAGCATATTTATAAAAAATAAAGTCATCTCCGGAATTATTTCTTCTAAATTGAAAATTCGACTTCAGATTCAAGGTCCATTAATCAACTTTTTACTTTTTCTCGAAGTAGAATGTTCTGAGTCCTCGGAGAGATGAGGCTGACATCAGAGAGGAAAGTTTGGGAATGCTGAAGACCCAGGGGTTTATTTCCACCTTTGCCTCCCAGGCTTTGGGCCACCTCTATGATTTGAAGGATACAGGTACAAAGATACAGATACAGATAGAGGCCCTGGAGGAGAGAAAGGCGTTTTTGCAGGGGAGAAGTGGGTTATTTAAGGATAATCTTAAAAGATTCAAAGCAATGAAGGGGAAGAATAGATGGTTTATGGGGCTGCAACCCGAGGGCCAGATGGAGGAGGAAAGTCAGGTATCATACAGTACCCCCTGGAGGACAAGCAGTCATGGCCTCGATTTGCGGTTCTCCTGGATTAGGTGAAGACAGTGACAGCAACTGGGGAGGGGCACTGATGGTGTAGATCAAACATCTTCAATCCCCCGAGCACCCTCAGCACTTTGAATTTGGTAAGGACTTACTGGAAGATGCACTGGTGGGCAGAAAGCCACAAAAGAAGAAGACCAAACCAGTGGAAGTGGTGATTTATGTCTGTAGTGCCTTCCATGTGATCCATGAGCCGGCTGCAAGGTCATCTCACTGTGGAGACCCTGTAACCCAGCCCAGGATGGGTAGTGAACTGGACTCAGTGCCAGGGATTGCGGAGATTACAGGGAAATCTTTCTCTGTTTGTGGTAACAGTGGTGGAACAGGGAAGGCATTGCCTGAAAGGCAGAGGTAAGACAATTCTATGAGGATTTTCATCAGAGCCAGGTACCATTCCTTTGTAGCAGTAAGTGGTGGGAGATGGTCAAAAAAGGGTGGCAATATTCTTCTTCCACCTTCGAGCCTTAGGAGTCTGGATTGTTACCGCCTGTATTAGGGCCTGAGGAGAAAACCTCAGCATTTTCTCTTGACTGGAGGTAGTCACAAGGACATCTCTAGAGTAAAATCTTTACTAAAGAGATGTCAGTGTAAGACACACAAATTTTAGTTTTTTGAGAGGGATTACAGAAAATACCACCTAACCCTTACAGAAAAGTTGACATAAAGGTGTTGGCAAAGGTGCTGTTTAATCGGTTGGTGTAGTTTGCACCCCAACTCCATTTTGGGGCCCAGCACTGCTCTGTTCCAGGCTCTGTTCCAGTGCTGTACTCTGTGTCCGGGAGGCAGTGGTTAAAGGCAGGGCTGGTCTCTGGAAGGGGTACTTGTTTTTCATGGATGATGCAAAAGCATTTGATCTGGTTAACCACGAGTACCTCTGGTCTGTCTATCTGAGGTATGGCCTGCTGAAAGTTTTGTATGCAGGGGCAGAGATTTTCCCGCTTGTGAATGGTTGGATTGGCCGCTTTTTTGAGGTTGGGTAGGGTGTTCACCAGGATTGTCCTCTGAGCCCACTACGGTACATGTTCGTGATCGACCCATTCCATAGGAGGGTTGATCGTGGCCGGTTGGTGGGAGCCGGGATGGACTGGGTGGCACTGTAAGCAACTCTTAGAGTGGTATGCCGATGATGTCACCGTTTTTGTGTCCTCAGGAGGGGAGGACAATGGGTGATGTCAGTAGTTGACTGCTACTCAGAGGCTTCAGGGTCCAAGATCAACTGAGATAAGTATGACAGTCTCTGGCTGGGAAAGGAAGGTGCGGCTTTGATCTCCCGGACACTCTTCCAGGGCCCCAAGACTTGGCATCGAATTTGGCCAAGGGGATTACCCCATGCAAAGCTGGGACAGCAGGCTTAAAATTGCTGCTCAGAGGGTGGACCAGTGGAGGGGTTGGTCTTTGACCCTCAGAGAAAGGGTTAACCTGATCAAAACCTACCTGCTCCCGCTGCTGATATATTTGTTCTATATTGTTATGTTTTTTTACTTTTATATAAAATAAAAGATCTACAGGATGTAACTCAGGATCAGTACAGGATAAGTAATGTCATGTATGATCACAGTTACTGCACCAGCAGAATAGTGAGTGCAGCTCTGGAGTATAATACAGGAAAGTGTAATGTATTGTACTCCTCCTGAGCGATTATGTTTTACCCCCTGTTCCCATTGAGGAATGTGGAGTGAGATGAATTCAGTCTGTTGATGTAATTTGTTCTCTTAATACAAACATAAAAGCCCTTTCGGCTCTTCCCATCTCCTTCTGTCTACTCCAAATCTCGCTGAGCACTAATCAATGGAACCAGAGAATTTCCAACATTTTTAAATACGAGTATTATACTATAAATTGTAATTCTAAGTGAGTCAACGCATATCCTTTTATAAATGAAGATTAATTTAAGCCTTGGCATCAAGTAGGATTAATTATGGCTCTTCAACGATAAAGCTCGGTGGAAGCTCTACATTAATTGTAAGGAAGGCAAATTTAGGCTGAAAAGTATCCTATGATTATAGGCGGAGGTCCCTAATTATCCGCTCAGCTCCTTCCACGCCTGACAGTGCCTGGTAGAGGTCTCTGTCTGATCCAGAGATAGAGACAGCTCCAAGTACTACATCTTGTACTCACCTACACCTCTAACAACTGTGTACAAATTCGCTCAGTAATGTGACAGCAAAGCTCTGTG
Source organism: Engystomops pustulosus (assembly GCF_040894005.1). Taxonomy (NCBI): domain Eukaryota; kingdom Metazoa; phylum Chordata; class Amphibia; order Anura; family Leptodactylidae; genus Engystomops; species Engystomops pustulosus. The sequence continues at coordinate 214,249,813 of NC_092413.1, forward strand.
CTATGGATACAACCACTTAAATCATTTGAGATGAAGAGTATACAAGTAGATTACTTCTTTAAAATGACCTGAACCTGGTATTGATGGCATTTGCCCCCCTACGAGTCCAGATATGCAAGTAGAGTATCAGGGATGGAAGAAGTTTTGGACGACCCCAACTCTTCCTCAACCTGACCACCCAGGCAAACTAAGCAATCGTCAATGGAGAACCTTGGTGAAAGAGGTAAAGAAGAACCCTAAGATCGCTGTGGCTGAGCTCCAGAGATGCAGCTGGGAGATGGGAGTCACCTATCACTGCAGCCTCCAGCAGTCGAGGCTTTATGGCAGATTCTGGAAGCTTCTCCTCAGTGGAAGACATGGAAGCCGCATACAGTGTGTAAAACACATGAAGGACTTCAAGACGATGAGAAATAAGATTCTCTGCTTTGATGAGATGAAAATGTTAATACTAAGTGGTGGAGAAAACCAGGCACCATTCATCACCTGCCAAATATAAACCCAGCAGTGACACATGAGGGGCAGCACCATGTTATAGGGGCAGGGGCAGGACACTGATTGTAATGGAAGGAAAGATGAATGCAGCCAGGTACAGAAATATCCTGGAGGAAAACCTCTTCCAGATGCCCTCGACCTCAGACTTTGCCAAAGGTTCACCTTCTAACAAGACAATGGCCTTAAGCATACAAAGCAACAAAACAGAGGCTTCATAACATCTCTGTGCCCATTCCTGACCGGCCCAGCCAGAGCTCAGACCGAAACCCAATGGAGCATCTCTGGAGAGACTTGAAAATGGCTTCCACCAACGTTCACCATCCAACCTGAGGAAACTGGAGAGGATCTGCAAGGAGGAGGTAGAGGATCCCCAAATCCAAGGGTGAAAAACTTGTTACATCATCCCAAGAAGACTCCTGGCAGCACCAACTCCAAATATGCTTCTCCTCAATACTGAGCAAAGGGCCAAATACCTATTAATAGGGGCCGAATACTTATTACCTGGGGCTGAATACTTATCACCAGGGGCCGAATACTTATTACCTGGGGCTGAATACCCATCACCAGGGGCCGTATACTTATAACCTGGGGCTGAATACTCATCACCAGGGGCTGAATACTTATTCCCGGGGGCTGAATACTTATCACCTGGGGCTGAATACTTATCACCAGGGGCTGAATACTTATCATCAGGAGCTGAATACTCATCACCAAGCGCCGAATAGTTATCACTGGGGGCCGAATACTTATCACCAGGGGCTGAATACTTATCACCAGGAGCTGAATACTTATCACCAGGGGCTGAATACTTATCACTGGGGGCTGAATACTTATCACCGGGGGCTGAATACTTATCACCGGGGGCTGAATACTTATCACCAGGTGCCGAATACTTATCACCAGGGGCTGAATACTTATCACCGGGGGCTGAATACTTATCACCGGGGGCCGAATACTTATCACCGGGGGCCGAATACTTTTCACCAGGGGCTGAATACTTATCACCGGGGGCTGAATACTCATCACCGGGGGCCGAATACTTATCACCAGGGGCCGAATACTTATCACCAGGGGCTGAATACTTATCATCAGGAGCTGAATACTTATCACCGGGGGCCGAATATTTATCACTGGGGGCCGAATACTTATCACCGGGGGCTGAATACTTATCACCAGGGGCTGAATACTTATCATCAGGAGCTGAATACTTATCACCGGGGGCTGAATACTTATCACCGGGGGCTGAATACTTATGACCGGGGGCTGAATACTTATCACCGGGGGCTGAATACTTATCACCGGAGGCTGAATACTTATCACCAGGGGCTGAATACTTATCACCGGGGGCTGAATACTTATCACCAGGGGCTGAATACTTATCACCGGGGGCTGAATACTTATCACCAGGGGCTGAATACTTATCACCAGTTTTTCCAGTTTTCATCACAAGTTTTTCTTGTTTAATAAATTTGCAAAAATATCTACATTTCAGTTTTTTTCCTGTGTAGATGGGGATATAGAATGTACATTAACACTTTAAACAGCTACTTACAGAAAACTATAAAAAAGGTATTGGTCTCAGAAAAGATTTAATAAAACATAATAAAACCTGCCTGAATTTGGTATTCCCTTGATTGTCCTGACTCAAAGAATAAAGGGGAAATAGAGTAAGTGGCATCCGGATACAATATGGACGGATGGCATACGGATACAATATGGATGGATGGCATCCGGATACAATATGGACGGATGGCATACGGATACAATATGGACGGATGGCATACGGATACAATATGGATGGATGGCATCCGGATACAATATGGACGGATGGCATACGGATACAATATGGACGGATGGCATACGGATCCCTCTCTATATACCAGTGTATGGAGCCTGTCACAGTGTAAAAGTGAAGCTCTTAGTTACATAAAATCCTCCCATAGACAACCACTAAGCCCAGAGCCTAGTGGATAGAGGCTCTGTCTCTCTATTGGAGGTGGAGTGTGGAGGTTTTGGGTTCAAATCGCTGGCTGGGCAAAAATGTATTTTTGTTTCTAGGGAGGCCCTGGGAGATGTGTAGACCATATATGGACAGATGGTGATGTCTACCTGATGATGTGGTCCTTGCTTTGCCGCTAACCCAACACATATCTCAAAAGGATTCCATGCCCGATGTCTGCTCTGGGGAAGCCCTGGAGATGTAGAGACTCCATATATAGACAGATGGTGATATTACCCTGATGACGTGATATTTGACGGGACACAGAGCCCGGAGAACCAGCCAGTGCGGAACCTGAAGGCAATATCCAGGACAATCGCCGAGCAGGCCATGATGGCAGGACAGAAGTGAGGATTTGGGACTGTCCCGCCAAATCCGGGACGGTTAAGAGCTATGAATTGCGTTTATACTGCGCCAAAAGTATAGGCAGGAACTCAACTAATCACGGATGGTTGTAGCTTGTGACAATTCTGGTGCAACAATGCACGAGTATTAGGGCGCAGCAACTACACTTAAGCACAGAACAGTTATACACCTCGCCCTAAGTATATTTACTTTATCTATCATGGTACAGGTAAGTCCAAAATACAAATAAACAACATGGACCTTTTAATGCTTTAATGCGACACTGCATCTGCTATCTACTCAGCTCCTCCTGCTCTATAACATGCTGCCTGCAGATAGGACACTATGTACAATCTGCTCAGCTCCTCCTGCTCTATAACATGTTCCCTGCAGATAGGACACTATGTACAATCTGCTCAGCTCCTCCTGCTCTATAACATGCTGCCTGCAGATAGGACACTATGTATAATACTGTGTGTGTACAAAACAGCTCTTTTTCCTGTAGTGTAGACTGGCTCCTATCTGACAGCCTCAGTCACCGTGTAAAGTCTGTGTAAACCTCCTCGTTGAGGCTTTACCTGCCACATCCTGTTTGGAATTCAGTCCTACCTTTAAATCAACATCAGAGGATACGGCGCAGCGTGTTCCCCAGCTTTGTTTAAACATCAAAGGCAGAACACAGGCAGCCGGCCCGATAGATATATAACTAATCACTTGCAAATACATCTTTCCTGTCAGTAGGTGCTTAACCTTTTTGTTTAATGTTATTGTGAAAAAAAATAGAATCTCTCCGATTCCGCTCCGCCGGTTTACCTTAAAGCTACAAGGCCGCAGCTTTCCGTGGAAATGGATTGTGACTGCGCCGATGACGGTTCTATCAATTGTTTACAAAAGATCTTCCAGAATACAACTGGACGTGAAGACGGAACCAATATTGTATAATTTATGTTGCCAATATAAATATAACATCACATTGTACAAGTGTTTTTCTAAACTATTTTTATTTTCTGTGTCCAGGATTATGGGGGCCGCCATGTGACCTTAGCGCTAGGAACAGCACCCAATGATATACTTTACAGCTGGCAACAATAAAAGTCAACACGTTGGCATCTACCGAAAGACTTACCGGTGGTAGGTGTCCCAAACTTACTTGTTCATCCTTCTTTTGGTCTAGGGGATGACCTTGGTTGTGCTATGTCCGGGACCAGACAGATTATTGTAAAAAAATAATAATAATAATAATTCCTTTATTTATATAGCGCCTACAGATTACGCAGCGCTGCACAGAACTTGCCAAATCGGTCCCTGTCCTCATGGGGATCGCAATCTATTCAACCTACCAGTAGGTTTTGGAGTCTGGGAGGAAAACGGAGGACCCGGAGGAAACCCACACAAACACAGAGAGAGAACATAAAAACATCTTTGCAGATATTGACCTGGGTGGGACTTGAACCCAGGGCCCCAGCGCTGCAAAGCAGTAGTGCTTACCACTGAGCCACCCTTTACAAAATTATTCAAATGAGCTGGAGGCGCTCCGGTCTACTGAGTGCCTCTCGGCTCCGCTGCCTGATAACGTATGCCTAATCCTAATTCTCTTTTTATTCACTTTATTTTTTCCATATGGTATCAATAACTGGTTGAGCTGACCCAAACATGCAATTTTAGGGCCTGAGCCCAACCCTGACTTCAGCCATGCCTCCATTTTCCCAAAGATGGAAGCTCTCCAATGACTTCACAGGGAGTGACCGTTCCCCTGAAATCATCAGCGTGCATGCTACCACAGCATCTCTGTGCTGATGCTGTTTTGTCTGTGGCATTTAAAGGGTTATCTCTAGCGATCTGTGCCATTGCTCATCACGGGTGTTACCGGTAGGGGTTGAGCGTTCATGTTCGGGTACCCGAATCCCAACCCAACTTTCAGGTTTTGTCTTGGTTGAATTTGATCAACCAAAACCTTCTGAGGTCCAATCATCCCTATTAATTACCCAGTACCGTTTTCTCAATCATTTTTTCCTTTTAATTCTCTTCATCTTATGATATATTAACCTTATTGTATGGCGGTGTGGCCTTTGTTGCACCTTCACTACAAATTTAGTGAATATAATGGGGTATGTGAAACTTTGCAATTTAAATAATGCGCCTGCATGATTGTTCTATACATAAAAAGTGCACGCACTATTTCTTCTTACAGAAATTGGGGACATAAACCTTAACTCTAATGAGCATGCCCACTAGGTCTAATATGGGCGCGCTAAGGTCTGGATGTAGCAGCTCCAGTTAACCACCAGGACCAAGTAAAGACCTATGGGTAGTTTAGTGTCCCGAATCATCCTGATAAGGGTCTACAGTGAGACCCGACTATAATGACCACTCACCTCCTCTAGATCGTTCCCCCATTGACTTCATACATCAATACCACAGAGAGTTATTTTTCCTGTCTATGGCCTTTTAGAGACCGAGAGACTAAACTACATTGAACCCTCTTATTTATCACAAAGTGCCAACATTGGAATTTAAGCAGTGACTTATTGTTCCCTGCTGTGTCACCGCTTTCAATCATATTGGTGCCCTGAGGACACCAATACTGTAGAAAGAAGGAGAATTTGGATTATTATTAGAGCTTCCCACCAAGGCCTCAAGACCAGCAAGAATCATGGGGCCCAGAGCAGGAGCTATAATGATAATCCAGCTCTGACCACACCTTCCCGCTCCAGTCCAGGATGTGTTGCTTTATAATAACACTGATCATGTCCTGAGTCCTGCCTGGTGAACTCTGTGCTGGGTGACAGCTTGGGTGCCCACTGAGAGGGCTCGGAGTGCCACCTCTGGCACGCATGCCTTAGGTTCGCCACCATTGCAACAGGGGATAAAGAGTCAAATCTAGAAACTAGTACCTGAATGGGCCAGAGTATAAAAAATCCACATGATATAGTAATGAATGTTCTCCATCTATCTGGAGTGATACTTGGTGGTTGGGAATTGATATTTGCAAGAGAGAAGGAAAGGGGGGTAAACGGTGGCCCTTTGGTCCACAACCCCATTAAAATAATAAAATGAAAGGAGTTTTCCAGAATATCCATATTTTCCTTAGAAAAAGTCATCAGTATTGGCCTGTAAGGTATCAATAACCAGCACTTTACGTTATCAGCTGATAGCAGGAGCCAAGGAGTAGCTTGGAGTATGGAGACAGAAGGACACACTTTGTTCACGGCCAAACCAGTTTGTGCTGATGAGATCCGACCAGGAAGAAAAAGCGCTGTCTACAGTTGGGAGCCTGTTCCTTCTGGAATAGATATGTCAGGATCAGGGGTAGTGGATCCTCTGGACCACCACGGACCGGAATTTATGTGGCACCTCGTTTTCACCAGAGCCCGACGCAAAGCAAGTTGGACTTGTTGGTACCACCAGGTCGTTCCACAGGTGCAACTTTGTCCGCAGTGGCAGTCAAGGCGAGATACAAAGACATTGAGCAGAATCATAGTCGGGGTAAGGCAGGAGGTCAGGGTGGGCAGAACGGGATCAGAGTCGGGGTCGTAACAACAGGTCAAGGCAGGCAGCAGGGCAGCAAAGTCAATAGCAGAACCGGGGTCACAACGGGAATACAGAACAACAGCACGAGGCATCCAACAAGCTTTTTCTAAGGCTGTGAGGCACAAAGATCCAGCAGGGTATGGCCAATGCCAATTAACGGCATGCTGGCCCTTTAAATCTTCTGAAACTGTCACATGCGCACACTAGGAGATGGGGACCCACGCACACGTCCGCTGGACTGGAAGCAGGAGCGAAGACAGGTGAGTACAAGCTGCGGGGTGCTGGGGCACACAGAGGGGCATGGGTGAGGGAGCTCCCGTGACAAGATGTACTGGTTTGGTTTTAATGCCACATCATGTCATAAGGCGTCCTGACGTTGTCCTGGGCATGAGGCTACGCTTGATGTTAAGGGAGCTGCTTTACAAGGTAGCTAAAAGAGCCGTGGTTTTCCTTATTCTATCCTGGCAAACAGATTTGCATACTTTCAAGGTATCCCCTATTGGAGTCTCAATGGCTAAAAGTCTCCACATGCCTACAAGGCGCCTTAACTGACAAAGTCTCCGAAAGCAGAGCCCTTACTTCCCAACATCATGTTCATTGTGCATGTGATAGCTGAGACAATCGAGGGTCTCTGTGGTTGTTCATTCAGAGATGACATGAAGAGGACACTTCTGGGACCACAGGTGGAGACTACCCCGAGCGCTGCCTCGGGTGTTCTCTTTCCATTTTGATGGGTCTGATAACTTCCACATATAGGTCTAGTACAGTGATGGCGAACCTTTTAGAGACCGAGTGCCCAAACTGCAACCCAAAACCTAATTACTTATCGCAAAGTGCCAGTACGGCAAATTAACCTGAAAACTGACGGTTTAGTTTAGAATCAATTTACACAGGACTGTCTGAGCTCGGATTCCAGCAGTCCTATACACACTGAAACGCCACTTTTACACCATTTTACATCACATAAAAGAGTAATAAAAAGTTATCAAAAGGTCACGCAGTCCTCAAAATGGTAGCAATGAAACACCGGCTCATTAAGCAAAAAAACCCAAACCTCCCCAGCTCCGTGCACTAAAGTTATCAGCGTCACAAGATGGCGAAACTATTTTCTTTTTCATATACTGTTTTAATTTTTGAAAAAGTATTAAAACACAATAAAACCTACAAATCGGGTATTTTCTGTGAGTTTACCGAACCAAAGAATAAAGGAGACAAATGATTTGGAGCGCACAGCGAAAGTATTAAAATCTACAGCTTCCCAGTACACGACATGGAATAATAAATGAGAAGTAAAATATGTTACGCAAAAAATAAGCCCTCACACAGGTATAAATATATAATATAATATGCATATACATAAATACATACATATAAATACATATGTTACTTACTCTTTGGTTGTCCAAGGTGGCGGCCATGCTGGCAGGCAGAAGTTCAGGTGTCTGTTGTTCCGGGGGGTCAGTAGGGTAGATGGGCAGAGGGTGGGCGACCAGAGTTAGGGCAGGGGGGGGGGGGTAATGCAGCATCTGGAGTTCGGGGCAATGGGGTTATGAGGCATGAGTTCCAGGGGAGGGGGTGATGCAGGGCAGTGACCGGAGTTGAGGGGGGGGGGGGTAGTGAGAGCGGCCGGAGTTCGTGCAGGCAAATTGCAGTAGTGGGCGGAGTTTGGGCGGGGGGGTAGGGGTGCGATAGCGGCTGGGGTTCGGGCGCAGGGGCTTGTGGTAGCGGCGCAGTAAGTTTCGGGCCGGTTGCTTAGGGGAGGGGAGGGGCGGGAGTGGGCAGGAAATCAGCCTCCTGCTGATCTATGCCCCGTGGATGCGCGAGTTAAAAAAAAAAAAACCTCACCTCGTTCCTCCGGCTGATCACTGCAGCGCAAACGGAGTAAGGTGCCCAGCGCTGGCAGCGTAATGACATCATTTCGCTGCCAGCGCTGGGACGCTTACCGTCCTGTGCGCTGCTGTGATCGTAGTGACAGAGCAGGAAGTGTCAGCACCCTGCTCTGTCATGGCTGTTAGCAGTATCGGAGCGCAGCTCCGATACTGCTAACAGCCATGACAACCAGGTGTGGACAGTGGTTGTCCGCACCTGGCAGTGGTTAGGAGGATGGGGCGCGTGCCAGCAGTGAGGGCTCTGCGTGCCCTCTCTGGCACGCGTGCCATAGGTTCGCCATCGCTGGTCTAGTATATTCCTTGTTGGTTCATCTGAACTGCTTTTGTTTACTCATTTTGGGTATAAAACTTATGTTACTATATGTGTGTCATCTTGTGACTAGCTAACACCTTTTTTACTTTGGGAGACAAGGTGGTTTCGAAGCATCATATTCACCCTATTGGGGCTCTTTTACTAAGGGTTCCATGGGCGCACTTTCGTCAGGTTTCCCGAATTTTTCCGTTTTGCGGCAAATTCCACCGGGATTTTGGCGCACTCGCTTTGGCTTTAACGTGACAGAAATTGGGGGCCATAACCGCTGGACAACCCGACGGATTCGGAAAAAACGCAGAATTTAAACAAAATGGGGGTCATTTACTAAGGGCCCGATTCGCGTTTTCCCGACGTGTTACCCGAATATTTCCGATTTGCGCCGCTTGTACATGAATTGCCCCGGGTTTTTGGCGCACGCGATCGGATTGTGGCGCATCGGGGCCGGCATGCGCGCGACAGAAATCGGGGGGGCGTGGCCGAACGAAAACCCGACGTATTCGGAAAAACCGCCGCATTTAAAAACCGAAAATGTGTCGCTTGGGGAGCGCTCACCTTCACCTTCTATGGGATGGTGCATTCCGGGGCGTTAAGATTATTTTCGGCGCTGCAGCGCCACCTGGTGGACGGCGGAGGAACTACCATCTTAAATCCCAGCCGGACCCGAATCCTGTGCAGAGAACGCGCCGCTGGATCGCGAATGGGTCGGGTAAGTAAATGTGCCCCAATGTGTTGCAAGATTAAGCACTTACATGCACCAGGAAGAAGCAGGTGAACTCCGGGGGACCTTGGCGCAGCAGCGACACCTACTGGATATCAGGCGCACGACCTTAGTGAATCCCGGCAGAACCCGAATCCATGTCGGTGAACGCGCCGCGGGATTGTGGCAGGACCGGGTAAGTAAATGAGCCCCATTGAGTCTTTTGAGTGTACTTTTTTACACTTTTTAAGTGCTTTTATTTGTATTGTTTTGTCTATTACTTGTATTTGCATGTGTTAATAAAGCTTATTGAATAATTTGAATCATTGGGGTCGTTATGACACAACTTTTTCTGCTCTTGTAGGACATGAAGAGTCACAGTGCCACTGCTGGGACCACAGATGGAGACTAGCCCTAGGAGAGGTGGAAGATGTTTTCTGGGGTGGGGAGAAAAGTGCATATCTACCTCTCTCTGGCTCCTGGTTCCCACAATGCTTTTGTTCTTTCGGTTTTCAGACCTGCACCGGAAGTTCAGGGGGTCGTGGAATCCATTTCAGCCATTGCCTGGCTTACTTGGATCATGGGATGTCACTGCCATTTTCCAAGGGACTTCACAACCTCTGTTTCCACCTGGTCTAAGGACCTCAAAGTATTCAGCAGGGTGCAGGTCCAAAAGCTGGAAGGACCGGAGCGCCACAGGAACCAGAAATTATAGCAGGGCAAGCCTACTTTCTTATTTTTCCTACCTTGGGCCTCTAAGGATATTCCTGGTTCCTGGAAAACCCCTTCAAGAATTTATTTTATGTAACAGCCGACGTTCTGAGTTGTTTTTTTTTTGTGTTTTTTGGTGTTAGGGTGAAATAGAGTGAAATGTTAAAACACAACATCATAATTTGGAAAGTTTACATTTCATTTTATTTATTTTTTCACCATTTTTAATCCTTCCGCAGTCTGTTTTTGTTGTCTTTGATGTTTTTAGTTGGATTATTTTCCTGAGCAGTTCGCAACTCGGAGGCTTTGACTTTGTAATATCCAACACGAAGTGGGTTTGTGAGTTAAATATGACGCTGTGATAATAAAAGCGGACCGGCGCTTTGAAACAATGCATTGTATACAGGCTTTGTGTGCTGTAATGTGTTCGGCATTGATTTCTGCCAGCGTTTCCCCTCTCCTGACACCAACAATTCACCGGAGAGTCTGAGAGGAGTTAATTGGCACATACAGCAAATCCCACAATCTATATGTGATGCTTTTAATTTGGATAGGACAGATTATGGATGAAAGTTTGGTCACCTGCAAGGATCAGTGGGCTTTAAGACATCAAAGCGTATGAAAAAGCAGACGGCGGAGCTGCAACAACAAACAAAATGGATACAGAGGAGCATGTGATATGACAATGAGGCTCACGCCGAGCCAGCGACCGCTCCGGAGGATAAGACACCGTGTCATATGGCCAGATGTGTCCTTTCAGGTTAGGCTCAATACTATGGGGCAAATTTACTTACCCGGTCCATTCGCGTTCCAGCGGCGGCTTCTCCGCTCTGGATTCGGGTCCGGCCGGGATTTAATAAGGTAGTTCTTCCGCCGTCCACCAGGTGGCGCTGCTGCGCTGAAAGTAAACTCATCGCGCCGGAATGCACCGAGCTGGACCAGGTGAAGGTAAGCGGTCCTTATGCGACACATTTTCGGTTTTTAAATGCGGCGGTTTTTCCGAATACGTCGGGTTTTCGTTCGGCCACGCCCCCCGATTTCCGTCGCGCGCATGCCAGCGCCGATGCGCCACAATCCGATCGCGTGCGCCAAAATCCCGGGGCAATTTAAGTACAAGCGGCGCAAAACGGAAATATTCGGGTAACACGTCGGGAAAACGCGAATCGGGCCCTTAATAAATGACCCCCTATATGTTCACATCGAATGTGAATATACCCCTGATTATTAACATAGGTAGATTTTTAAATCTGTCACTTGTTAAGGAGACCCATACGCAATGCTTTATGGGAAAAGGGATATGCAAATCAGTTCTTCACCAGATAGAAGAAACCTTTCTCTTGGGTAGCTTCCTGGAAAGTCAATGACTGGACCATAACAAATAATGGAGGATTTATCATGTGCTGGTTTAGAGTCAGTGAGACTCATTTACTAAGGGTCCGAACGCCGCACTTTCGTGTGGTTTATGGGCCGAATTGCCCCTGGATTTTGGCGCACGTGATCGGATTGTGTCGCATCGGCGCCGGCTATCACGCAACAGAAATCGCGGGGCATGGCCGTCAGACAACCCGACAGATTTGGAAAAAACGCAGAATTTAAAAAAGAATTTGTGTCACAAGATCAGCACTCACATGCACTGGAAAGAAGAAGGTGAACTCAGGCGGACTTCAGAGCAGCAGCGACACCTGAAGGAAGTCGGGCGCACGATCTTAGGACCCGAATCCAAGTCGGACAACGCACGGCGGGATCGCGACGGGACCGGGTAAGTAAATCTGCCCCTATGTTGTGAACCCTTCACAACCTGCGCCAGCCCACTTTGCCGTTGGGCACACCCCCTTCATGCTTATCCACACCCACTTGGCATAAGGGTAAAATTGGCACGATTACTGGCCGTACACTTGGAACTGCACCAATTTCAGTCCTTGCACCCCCCATTGTCTATAGGTTTTTGCCCCACGGCAGTTCAGATCATTCTCACTATTTTCAATAAAGATGAACTGGTGCAGAGTTGTTGTAGACAATAATAACCACTGACCGCCATTTATAGAGTAGTATCTTCTAGTCACCCGTTCAACAAGTAAAACTTAGACCCCTACTGCTTAAAGGAGTTTGCCCATGAAAGAAAATTCTCAAATTTCAATCCCCTAGTGATGTTTACACAATAAAGATAATTTTTAACACCTTACTTTGCTGTTTTAGCTCCTTTCACTGATTGTCAGTGTAATATTCCAGAGTGTGGACTCTCTGAGCAGACACTTCGTGATCCCTCTAGTGCTATGAGATGCTGTGTACTGACAATATGCTCAGATTATCAGGGTACAGGGTTTATCTACACTTTCATTTAGCTTCTGAACCTTCACTAGTATCTGACACATAGAAAGAGACATGAGACAGATCAGAGATGAGAGATAGTGAGATCCATGAGATGTATATTACACATGGTTATAACAGCTATAACATGCACTGTCAGCTCTGCTGTGCCTCCCTCCCCTGGATAAAGATCTATCCTGTAGCTTGTAGATTTACTTTCTTCACGCTACTGTTTGCCGGCAGGAAGTCTGTGTGTGTGTGAGATAGTCTTGGAATGCAAGGGGAGGGACAGGAGGCAGAAAGGAGCGCAGTGCAGCATCAGACAGGAAAACAATGGGGCAGATTTACTTACCCGGCCCACGTGCGATCCAGCGGCGCGTTCTCTGCGCTGGATTCAGGTCCGGCCGGGATTCATTAAGGTAGTTCCTCCGCCGTCCACCAGGTGCTGCACTGAAAAGCATCGAAACGCGCTGGAGTTCACCGAGCTGGGCTGAGTGAAGGTAAGTGCAAGCTCCGCGACAGATTTTTTTTTTTAAAATGCGGTGGTTTTTCCGATTCCGTCGGGTTTTCGTTCGGCCACGTCCCCCGATTTCCGTCGTGTGCATGCCAGCGGCGATGCGCCACAATCCGATCGCGTGCGCCAAAATCCCGGGGCAATTCAGGGGAAATCGGCACAAATCGGAAATATTCGGGTAACACGTCGGGAAAACGCGAATCGGGCCCTTAGTAAATGACCCCCATTGTGTCCTGTCTGTCAGAGACTTTAGGGTTCCGAATCCCGGGGCAACTGAAATTGTGTACACCAGGACTGATAGAGACTGATAGGTTGGAATTATATCTGTGAAATTCTGTATTTTTTGTTAATTAGAGAATGTGTTATTTTGTTATCCTGAGTACATTTAAGAATCTTGTCTTCGTGGGAATACCCCTTTAAAGGAGTTTACCCAACTTCAGATGTTATTCTCAATCCACATTATAAAGGAAAACTTCTTAAAAGTTGAGTCCAACAGCCGGGACCCTCACCGATCATGAGAATGGGACCCCAAGCAATTAGTAGAATGGGTTTCCAGTTCTCAATAATAGTTGGAGTGACTGGTTGATCATGCACCCTGCCACTCCATTCATTTCTATGAGACCGGTTGAAGAATGGCAAAGCATCTCCTGCCACTCTCATAGAATTCAATGGATCATTAGGCTTCGCTCACTTAGCGGCCGAGTCAGTACTAAAGGGGCAGGGTTAACATAGACCTCAGCTGAGTACTGGGAGTCGACCAGTTCACTGTGATTTATTAAAAATTGAGACAGGGATGGGTCAGGGTGAGGAGGAAATACCTGCCTGGCCAAAACCTCTTGAGTGTAACCTGAAGCAAAGGGCTCACTGGCTCAATTTTAAGGCAGAAGACAACTCCCATCATTCACTGAAAAGACCCAGCTCTTTATGCCGGCTCAGTTGTGAGTGACCCATCGTTAGGAAAAAGCTGGATAAATGTGGAGCAGAGGAGACTTAGAGGCTGCTGCAGTTGCCTCCAGTCCTCCTGCCCCAGACTCACATCATGCTGCTGGCAGGGAGCCAGGTAATGTGAAATAAAGTTTTATAAAGTACTGAAATGATTCAGAATACTGACAGGCATTTTTTAAATCGGCAAAGCATAGTCTATTGGAACCTGTCACCAGCTAAAAATGACACTCCTGGTGACAGATTCAGTTTATATTACATGACAGCCCATTACATAACAAAAAATAGAATTGGGGCTGTAAAGAGTGTCTATTCTTTTCTATGGAAATTTGTCAGAAAATCTTGACGAAATAGACCCGTAATTTTCTGTAATATTATAATATTACTCTTGGATATTATCTGCAGAAGAATCGGAGTGATTCCTATGGGAAACACTTTTGACGCATATGTTTTACTATTACATTTTGGATAAACACAACTATAAAAATCTTTTCTTTTTTCCTATCTGTTATCCCATTCTCCTTTGCTATTAGGTTTTTAGATTTTGGGGTCCAATCTGATTTGCTCTGAGCCCCTTTTTCCCTCTATACTATTAGGGGTTCACCTTCTGTGCTGTGTATAATGATATGTATACTGTATGTTAATTGATATCTCTGTTACGTTGTATCTCATGCAGTTGTGATATCCCAATTGCTTTTTGTATATTTTTATGCAGGATGAAAAGCGAACATTGGGGCTTATTTACTACAGGTCCGCGGCCGCATTTCGGTTGGGTTTTCCGACGTTTTCGCTGGGACAGGCATTTAGAATGGTATTGTGTCGCACCCATTCGGATTAAGGCGCACCAGCACCAGCTTTCATGTGACAAAAATTATGGGGTGCGTCGTCGGATAATCCGACTGATTCGGACTGAGCGAGGGATTTAACTTTCAATTTGTGTCGCAAGATGAAGCACTTACATGCACCGGGAAGAAGAAGGCGAACTCCGGCGGACCTGAGCGGGGAAGCGACACATGCAGGATATCGGGTGCACAATCTTAGTGAATCATGGCAGATGTGCATTCTGGTTGGATAATGCACTTTTGGGGATAATGCAGGACAGGTAAGTAAATGTGCCCCATTGAGTATGGTGACAACCAGATAGGATCAGTGTTATTTTAGAAGATTGGTAGGGATGCAACATTTGGCCACCTTTACCAATCAGGTATTTGAGGCCTGCAATGTCACGTACATCAGTCCCATGACCTATGTGTGAAGTGAATCTGAGTCTGAGCTGCAATACCAAGGACAGCCACCATATTATGTGCAGCAATGTTTCTTGTGCAACACCCTCGCCGATGCAATGGCGAGGTAGTGCTTGCGAATACGTCCCACCTGTAGGTAACACCACATTACACTACATGGTCCTTATAGGATCAAGGGGAAATTGCAGTGGTTAATCCTGCCTGGCAAGGCAGATGTTAATCTGTGATGTAATTATGTCCACCAATGTCTGTGTTACATCCTGTCTTTGTGCAACTGAGAGGTAATTGGAGGAGCAGCCACCACCTGACCAAAGGGAGGTAATAAAACCTCTTGCCTGGAATGTTCTAGAGATCACTCCAGGAGAGGAGTCTCTCCCTAGAGGAGAAAGAGAGAAATCTCTCTCAGGAGAGAGACCGGTCCTAGTCAGGCCCTCTGGGTCTGCAGGACGCAAGCAGAGAGTAGTTAGCTGAGCAGCAGCTCAGAGTCTCTAGTATACCAGACCAGTGCAGGAAGAGCCTAGCCCCTGCCTGAAGTGGAGAATAAGACTAGAGTTAGTGTAGTGAGGAAAAGGGGTATCATCTTACCTTTGAAGGTGATACCTGAAGCCCTACAGGACAAGCTGAAGCTTCCTACCAGGACACAGCTGCCTCCCAGCCTGCCCTCTACTTCCAGGCTGGTGAACTATCTCCTGAGGCTCCCTCCAACTCACATCTCGGCACCCTACCTACCTGTTAAAGGCACGTTTGCTGCGGTTCCTGCGGTTCAAATAAAGAACTGTAAGTTGTTTTCTTCAACTTCTGTCTCCGTCTGGTCCCTGCTAATACGGCTGCCTTCATCACCGGCACCCTGTCCATCACCCAGAGACTCACACTCGGGACATTAAGGGGTTGCCCCAGGGAGATCCGCTATAGCAGCCTCTCCCTCATCTTTTCTTGCCAACACCACCCTGCTGGAGACCTGCCAGGCTGTAGGACAGCCCTCCGGTTCCCCCGTACCAAGCACCGTGACAATAGCGTGCTTAGGCCGCAACCGCCAGCCACTCCGGTACCGCGGGCCCCGGCTGACTCCAGGCCTCACCTTTAAGGCTAGGCCCGGTGGGGGATGTTGCACTTGTGTTGCCAAATATTATTTTTATGCCCTATCACTGGACCTTCTGAAACCTCCTGAAATCCGTAAAACAGGAGACTAGTATTATTGACCTGCTCAATACTAGAGGGACTTCTGGGTTTCGGACATCCCAAATAACTCAATGAATTCCTGGATGGAGTCCTGTCCTGTCACCATTGACCTCTCCTTGTGGAGCATCTATGGCTGTAAGTCTATACATGCCTCTCGGGCAGCTTTAATTGGCAAACTCTCCATAAAGAGAACTCTTACTTCCTGACCCTAGTCAATAGCCTCTCACAATCCAGTTCCCTACACTGTACTGAGGAGACCCAACCAGGTGGAAACAGTGCTGTCTACAGTTGGGAGTCTGTTCCTTCTGGAATAGATATACTGGTTTGGCTTAATCCCACATCATGTTATTAGACTTCTTGTAGGCCATACTTGGTGTTATGGGGGCTGCCTTACAAGATAGCAAAAAGGAGGCATTGGGGCAGATTTACTTACCCGGTCCAGTCGCGATCCAGCAGCACGTTCTCAGAGGTGGATTCAGGTTCTGCCGGGATTCACAAAGGTAGTGCACCCGATGTCCACCAGGTGTCGCTGCTGCGCTGAAGTCCGTCGGAGTTCGCTGAAGTTCACGATCCTATTACTGGTGCAGGTAAGTGAGTGTCGAGCGACTAATTTTTTTTAAAAAAAATACAGTGTTTTTTCCAAATCCGTTGGGTTTTACGACGGCCACGCCCCCGATTTCCATTGTGTGCATACCGGCGCCGATGCGGCACAATCCGATAGCGTGCGCCAAAAACCCGGGGCAATTCGGCCCAAAACGGTAATATTCAGGAAACCAAAGGAAAAACGCGATTCAGGGCCTTAGTAAATGACCCCCATTGTTTTCAATTTCCCACCTTGGAAAATGTATTTGCATATTTCCCACCATTCACCTCTATGAGCCTGGGAATCAGCTTACTGGTTCGCCAAAACCCAAAAGTCCTGTTGAAGCTCCCCCATTCTACATATACTAGGAAGTCAGTTGAACCCTCTGTGATCATGTATATATTCCCTTCACATTTATGGGGGATAAATGTAAAACTTGATACAACCCCTTTAAGAGTAAAGCGGTAACATTGCTCATCTGTAAACTGCAGTCTCTCCAAAAATATGATGACCGGAGGGTGCAGGATGTCTCCCTTTCCTGATATGATATTGATCATCTATGCTCAGAAGAGTAACAAAAAAAATAAAAACATAAAAAATCCTGGAAACCTATTAAAAATAATACTAAAAAAATAATAATGATAAATTATAGTAATATAATATATATTTGACATTATTGTTCTAAGTTTTATAATTTTTAAAAAATTTTTCTCATCAATAATATTAGTATTATGATTGTCATTATTATAACATTTTCTTTGTTACTGCTATAAGTATTCTAAAAAATAAAATATTTTTCATTATTAATTATGAATATAATAATGATATGTATTAATATTATTATTGACTAATTATAATTAAACTATTTTCCATCTTCTAACCACCATAAGTAATATTAATTCTACTATCATTATGGTTACCGTATTCTAATTTTTATTATTGTTATTTGTATATTTTATACCATACAAATTATGTGTTGTTGCTATTACTATTATTATTATTATTATTCTTATTATTATGTGTTGTTAGGCTAATTTCACACAACCGTTTTTTACCTCCATTAAAAAAAGTCAAGAACGGAGGTTTACTGGAAGTTTAACGTATCAATTAAAAATTCCATTGACATCAATGTAAATTTAATATCATCTCTTATGGTCAGTTTGTCATGGCACGTTACCCATGCATTGTTTTTCAAACAGAGGAAAAATACTGTAGCCTCCGTAATTTTTTACGTCTAAAAATGCATGGATAATGGATAATACCTAAATTGAGCATAACGGATGACAACCTCCACTAAAGGAAATCTACTATTACCAAAAAGTTAAAAAAAAAATACCTGTTCTCCTTTTTGTCTTGATCCCAGCACTTCTCTTCTTTAATCCTGACCCCTAGAAAAGAGACTTATAAAAGGCAGCACAGAGTGTGGGAATAAGATCTCCGTCACCCCGGGCTGCTAATTATGCAATTCCCCGCTGGGAGAGAGTGGTGACGTCATGAGAGAGGTGTGATAGATGCCTTCCTTTCCCATGTTGGAGAGGAAGGGGACGTCACGCAAGCGGCGTGCATAATTAGCAGCCCTGAACATTGGACACTTTCTCCCTGCACTCCAAGCTGCTAATTATGCACACCCCCTCTGGGAGAGGGTGGTGACGTCATGATAGAGGTCCTGTCACACTTTTGTGTTGCAAATTTGGGTTTTTATTTCATACACACATCCACAATTTTGGATGTTTGTATGAAATAAAAACCCGAATTTGCAACACAACAGTGTCACTAGAGTTTACAAAATTCTTTATGCCTTAAGGGATTGGGACCCTCTCCAGAGCACTTGTGCAACTCACCCTTTATAGTGTGCAGCAGAAATCCTTTCTCTACGCCGTGAGAGAGGTGTGACAGATGCTTCCCTCTTCCATGTTGGAGAGGAAGGGGACGTCACGCAGGAGGCGTGCATACTTAGCAGCCCTGAACACTGGACACTTTCTCCCCACTTTCCGGGCTTCTTTTTATAAGTCTCTTTTCTAGGTGCTCCCGGTGTGTCAAGCTTAGAGAAGACAAGCGCCGGGATCAAGATGAAAAGGAGGACAGGTGAGTATCTATAGAATTTTTTTACTTTTTGGTAATGGTAGATTTCCTTTAAACCTCCGTTCTTTACTTTTTTAAGAACAGTAGTGTGAAATGAGCCTTATTATAATAATAATAATTATTATTATTATGAATCACTTATTAATATGAAGAGTAACACTTTCTATGACTTACTGGTCCAGATAAATCCACCACCCCGGCTCCCTGCTCCTCGTCCTGACAACTTCCTGGAATGTATCAATAAAGTTGGCGGTATTTATTTTTGTATCTCCTTCCCGAGTTCGGCATTCCTCATGAGATTTGTAGGGGGGGGGGGAGCTGTTATTGTAACCTATAAAATGGTTCAGTAGAGAGACCTGCAAGACAGCAATAATATTACACTTGATAGATAGATGTATTTACAGCTGTCATATGTTATCACTTAGGAGAAAATAACACATAAGGCCCCGGGACCTCCCATAAGGGATGCCTCGGGAGTTTAACAAAATGAACATTAGCTGCATCGTGCCAAGGAAAATATATTCAGACTTCTTCATCACTTCTAATCACATCCTACCCAGATATATAAAAAAATAAATAAATACATTTAAAAAACACCATAAATATTCTTGTTTTTAATTTTTTTTGCCAATCTTTTGAAATGTATTATTATATATTTTTTTATTAATATTTATTTCTTTTTTTTAATTGACTTATATTTAGTCTGTGGAACACGCGGCACATCCTGCCAGCACAA
Source organism: Engystomops pustulosus (assembly GCF_040894005.1). Lineage (NCBI taxonomy): Eukaryota > Metazoa > Chordata > Amphibia > Anura > Leptodactylidae > Engystomops > Engystomops pustulosus. The sequence goes on from NC_092413.1 coordinate 214,269,377, forward strand.
TGGAGAGTGAGGCAGCGATGCACGGACTGTACTGCGCCTTAAGGCTTGTTTAAATATTTCTCTGCCTCTGGTAAAAGGTATTAAAAAAAGACGAGGCTCGGTGTGTACCCGCACCATTTTGTTAGACAGTGAGTGCCATTAGTTTCCACTGAGAATAGGACATTGAGAGATGTTTGGTACATAGAAGGTATAGGGCCAGCTGATGGTGGGGGACGGGTCTCAGTTACTTTCGTAAGATTTTATATCTATAAGCTAAAAATTATGGAATCTTTTTGAAAATTTCAAAAGTGGGGTTATTTATCATACACTGGAGGAAAATAATTGCAAGTGGTAGCAATAAGCTAGCAATAGTGATTATTTCAGGGCTTCTGTACCGCTGGCGTGGCACAGGTGCCCTAAAACATGCTCCTCCCAGTGTCTCCATGATGGAACTTTCAGTGTGATCAGCTGTGAAAATTCTGGTAGTAAGTGCTACATTTCGCTACAGCGCCCTCACACAGGGAATTGAAAGTATTACATAGTGGGGGTCAATTACTAAGGGTCCGAATCGCGTTTTTTCCATCGGGTTAACCGAATTTTACCGTTTTGTGCCGATTTTCCCTGAATTCCCCTGGGATTTTGGCGCACGAGATCGGATTGTGGCGCATCGGCACCGGCATGCACGCGACGGAAATCGGGGGGCGTTGCCGTCGGAAAACCCGTCAGATTCGAAGAAACCGCCGTATTAAAAAAATAAATGTGTCGCTTGACACGCGCTTACCTGCACCTGGCCTGGCTTGGTGAACTTCAGCGACACCTAGTTGACATTGGGGGAACTACCTTAGTGAATGGCCGGAAGACCCGAATCCTCCACAGAGAACGCGGCGCTGGATCGCGAATGGACCGGATAAGTAAATCTGCCCCAGTGTCCTTTAGAGTCAATGGGAAACATTGATCATATGCTGGCAATTATGACAACTTATGGTGCTGCCCCCACTCCTCCAGCCTCCCGATAAATCCTGTAGAAAGGCGCCATGGCCTGTGCCGGAATGGACGCAGGCAATAGGCAGTGCACAGGCGTAGGGCAGGGATATCCCATGCCGGCCCACTTGATGACCCCACGTCTCCCCATCCCGCCCAACAGGAGCAGAGGGGGGAGAAGTTGCAATTCACAGGATCTGAGGTCGAGAATTGCGACAAAATCACAGCTTGTTTGCCTGTGGTAAATGTGCCCCAATGTTTTTACATTACAATACAGGACAGGTTCTCCAGAGCAAGACATAAGAGGATTATAAATATTTCTTTTCCCTTCCCTTGTGCCTCTAGTGAGTATTTTTTGCACCTCATTTGTCTTCATAGTCTCATGTCTTGGTCAAATGTAGTTTTTTTTAGACTTTTTGGGCACAAATTAAAAAAAAGGCACAAACTTTTGCGAAACTCATACCATTAATTTTTCTACGAATGGTAAGGGCTGGAGTGTTTTTGAGCAATTGTTTGCACCCTTTTAGGGGCAAAAATTTGTTAATCCAGAGTAAGCATCTGGAAGCAGGTGAAATACAAAGACAAATTAGGCGCAAACCAGGAAACGGCTACACAGTGAACTCCAGCCCACGGCTAGGAAAAAGGCGCAATTTGACAATTGTGCAAATGCTGAAATGCGCCCAGCAAGTCACTAAAGAACAATCAAAAATTGTGCATCAGACTATGATAAATCTGCCCCATAATCTTTGTAACCACTCCTACATGTGATAAGAAATGAGGATTGTCCTATATATTTGCTTCACTGCCCCCTTGTGGCATTTTCCCTCGGACAGTGGCACACAAACCCATTCGTCCACATAAAAAAATATAAACAAAGCATCAGAGCAGGCCGCCTTCTTTCCTTGCTACACAGTCCAGTTCTGAATAATTATTTACCCAAAGTTAATGCTTTTATAGGTGGTGGTCAGCCAGGGTTGCCATGTCCTGTGTTTCCTGACACCTTTCTATCTTAGCCAGCAGTGGTCAGGGGTCAGCATGGGCGCTCTGACCCCTCTGTGACTACATCCCCCATACACAGCGAGCTGCCATGTCCTGTGTGTCCTGACACCTTTCTATCATAGCCAGCAGTGGTCAGGGGTCAGCATGGGCGCTCTGACCTCTCTGTGACTACACCCCCCATACACAGCAATCTGCCATGTCCTGTGTTTCCTGACACCTTTCTATCTTAGCCAGCAGTGGTCAGGGGTCAGCATGGGCGCTCTGACCCCTCTGTGACTACATCCCCCATACACAGCGAGCTGCCATGTCCTGTGTGTCCTGACACCTTTCTATCATAGCCAGCAGTGGTCACGGGTCAGCATGGGCGCTCTGACCCCTCTGTGACTACACCCCCCATACACAGCGAGCTGCCATGTCCTGTGTGTCCTGACACATTTCTATCATAGCCAGCAGTGGTCAGGGGTCAGCATGGTAGCTCTGACCCCTCTGTGACTACACCCCCATACACAGAGAGCTGCCATGTCCTGTGTGTCCTGTCACCTTTCTATCATAGCCAGCAGTGGTCAGGGATCAGCATGGGCGCTCTGACCCCTCTGTGACTACACCCCCCATACACAGGGAGCTGCCATGTCCTGTGTGTCCTGACACCTTTCTATCATAGCCAGCAGTGGTGAGGGGTCAGCATGGGCGCTCTGACCTCTCTGTGACTACACCCCCCATACACAGCGAGCTGCCATGTCCTGTGTGTCCTGACACCTTTCTATCATAGCCAGCAGTGGTCAGGGGTCAGCATGGGCGCTCTGACCTCTCTGTGACTACACCCCCATACACAGAGAGCTGCCATGTCCTGTGTATCCTGACACATTTCTATCATAGCCAGCAGTGGTCAGGGATCAGCATGGGCGCTCTGACCCCTCTGTGACTACACCCACCATACACAGGGAGCTGCCATGTCCTGTGTGTCCTGACACCTTTCTATCATAGCCAGCAGTGGTCAGGGGTCAGCATGGGCGCTCTGACCTCTCGGTGACTACACCCCCCATATACAGCGAGCTGCCATGTCCTGTGTGTCCTGACACCTTTCTATCATAGCCAGCAGTGGTCAGGGATCAGCATGGGCGCTCTGACCCCTCTGTGACTACACCCCCCATACACAGCGAGCTGCCATGTCCTGTGTGTCCTGACACCTTTCTATCATAGCCAGCAGTGGTGAGGGGTCAGCATGGGCGCTCTGACCTCTCTGTGACTACACCCCCCATATACAGCGAGCTGCCATGTCCTGTGTGTCCTGACACCTTTCTATCATAGCCAGCAGTGGTCAGGGGTCAGCATGGGCGCTCTGACCCCTCTGTGACTACACCCCCCATACACAGCGAGCTGCCATGTCCTGTGTGTCCTGACACCTTTCTATCATAGCCAGCAGTGGTGAGGGGTCAGCATGGGCGCTCTGACCTCTCTGTGACTACACCCCCCATACACAGCGAGCTGCCATGTCCTGTGTGTCCTGACACCTTTCTATCATAGCCAGCAGTGGTCAGGGGTCAGCATGGGCGCTCTGACCTCTCTGTGACTACACCCCCATACACAGAGAGCTGCCATGTCCTGTGTATCCTGACACCTTTCTATCATAGCCAGCAGTGGTCAGGGATCAGCATGGGCGCTCTGACCCCTCTGTGACTACACCCACCATACACAGGGAGCTGCCATGTCCTGTGTGTCCTGACACCTTTCTATCATAGCCAGCAGTGGTCAGGGGTCAGCATGGGCGCTCTGACCTCTCGGTGACTACACCCCCCATAAACAGCGAGCTGCCATGTCCTGTGTGTCCTGACACCTTTCTATCATAGCCAGCAGTGGTCAGGGGTCAGCATGGGCGCTCTGACCCCTCTGTGACTACACCCCCCATACACAGCGAGCTGCCATGTCCTGTGTGTCCTGACACCTTTCTATCATAGCCAGCAGTGGTGAGGGGTCAGCATGGGCGCTCTGACCTCTCTGTGACTACACCCCCCATACACAGCGAGCTGCCATGTCCTGTGTGTCCTGACACCTTTCTATCATAGCCAGCAGTGGTCAGGGGTCAGCATGGGCGCTCTGACCTCTCTGTGACTACACCCCCCATACACAGCGAGCTGCCATGTCCTGTGTGTCCTGACACCTTTCTATCATAGCCAGCAGTGGTCAGGGGTCAGCATGGGCGCTCTGACCTCTCTGTGACTACACCCCCCATACACAGAGAGCTGCCATGTCCTGTGTATCCTGACACCTTTCTATCATAGCCAGCAGGTGTCAGGGGTCAGCATGGGTGCTCTGACCCCTCTGTGACGACACCCGCATACACAGCGAGCTGCCATGTCCTGTGTCCTGACACCTTTCTATCATAGCCAGCAGTGGTCAGGGGACAGCATGGGCGCTCTGACCGCTCTTTGACTACACCCCCCATACACAGCGAGCTGCCATGTCCTGTGTGTCCTGACACCTTTCTATCATAGCCAGCAGTGGTCAGGGGTCAGCATGGGTGCTCTGACCCCTCTGTGACTACACCCCCCATACACAGCGAGCTGCCATGTCCTGTGTGTCCTGACACCTTTCTATCATAGACAGCAGTGGTCAGGGGTCAGCATGGGCGCTCTGACCGCTCTGTGACTACACCCCCCATACACAGCGAGCTGCCATGTTCTGTGTGTCCTGACACCTTTCTATCATAGCCAGCAGTGGTCAGGGGTCAGCATGGGCGCTCTGACCGCTCTGTGACTACACCCCCCATACACAGCGAGCTACCATGTCCTGTGTGTCCTGACACCTTTCTATCATAGCCAGCAGTGGTCAGGGGTCAGCATGGGTGCTCTGACCCCTCTGTGACTACACCCCCCATACACAGCGAGCTGCCATGTCCTGTGTGTCCTGACACCTTTCTATCATAGACAGCAGTGGTCAGGGGTCAACATGGGCGCTCTGACCCCTCTGTGACTACACCCCCCATACACAGTGAGCTGCCATGTCCTGTGTGTCCTGACACCTGTCTATCATAGCCAGCAGTGGTCAGGGGTCAGCATGGGCGCTCTGACCTCTCTGTGACTACACCCCCCATACACAGCGAGCTGCCATGTCCTGTTTGTCCTGACACCTTTCTATCATAGCCAGCAGTGGTCAGGGGTCAGCATGGGAGCTCTGACCTCTCTGTGACTACACCCCCCATACACAGGGAGCTGCCATGTCCTGTGTGTCCTGACACCTTTCTATCATAGCCAGCAGTGGTCAGGGATCAGCATGGGCGCTCTGACCCCTCTGTGACTACACCCCCCATACACAGCGAGCTGCCATGTCCTGTGTGTCCTGACACCTTTCTATCATAGCCAGCAGTGGTCAGGGGTCAGCATGGGCGCTCTGACCTCTCTGTGACTACACCCCCTATACACAGCTTTCAGTCTGTGACTACGCAGTCCTGACCATGCATATGAAAGACAAATAGGGCGCAAAAAAAGACAAGAAAAGTGCACAAATCATGGTGGAAATTGTGATAAATGACCCCAATAGAATATCTATCTATCTATCTATCTATCTATCTCCTATCTATCTATCTCATATCTATCTATCTATCTATCTATCTATCTCCTATCTATCTATCTATCTCCTATCTATCTATCTATCTATCTATCTATCTATCTATCTATCTATCTATCTATCACATATCTATCTATCTATATTCTATCTATCTCCTATCTATCTATCTATCTATCTATCTATCTATCTATCTCATATGTATCTATCCATCTATCTATCTATCTCATATCTATCTATCTATCTATCTATCTATCTATCTATCTATCTATCTCATATCTATCTATCTATCTATCTATCTATCTATCTATCTCCTATCTATCTATCTATCTATCTATCTATCTATCTATCTATCTATCTATCTATCTATCTATCTATCTATCTCACTATTATGTATTTCTACCCACAGTACCTAAAGGTGACTTTTATTATATCATTTCTCCTTAAACTATAATCTAAACTGAAGATCTGGTCTACATGAATATGTTGTGAGGGGATTATGAGCCTCATTCATCATGTGAGAGACGCATTTCAGGCAGAATGCATTTACGTTGTGGTAAGAGTGACATCTAATGTCCTATCGGAAAACTACAGAGACCACATGGAGAGAAACCTAAAGGTTTTAGCATTTCAACTAGAATGCTGTAGCTGTACCATATATAATACTGTTCTAATTGGCCAATGAGGAATTTGGTCCACATTCCAGTGTTGGGACCACAATAAGACTCACCTCCCCCTAGACCTACCGGATGCCCCCGATCTGGTCATCACTAATCACAACATTTTGTATATTTTCTTCAATGTGCAAATTGTACATTTTTTATATCTTTTTTATTATTCACGGTGAATGTTGTAATGGAAAAATAAAAAAGCACAATTTTATAGCGATTCACCGCACATTATATGGGGCCTTACGTGGCACGAATAAAAAATAAAGCTCATCCCATTTAAACAAGTTTCATACCACAAAATAATTTGCTAAAAAATTCTGCATTAGAGATGAGCGAGCACTAAAATGCTCGAGTGCTTGTTATTCGAGACGAACTTTTCCTGATGCTCGAGTGCTCGTCTCGAATAACGAACCCCATTGAAGTCAATGGGAGACTCGAGCATTTTTCAATGTGTCATTTTATTGAGAAATAATGTCTTCTGATAAGTTAGCAGATGTATGGAAACAACTGCAATGTGTTCTTCACTGAAGAACACATTGCCGATGTTTCCGTACATCTGCTAACTTATCAGAAGACATTAGCGCAGAAAGGTGTTCTTCACAATAGTATGTGAAGAACAATATGGGCCACATGTATCTCCTGTACATGTGACCTCCTCAGCAGGGGCTTCTCCTGGAGGGGATCCCCCAGTGCTGGTCTCCTGCTGCCCCCTGTAATTCTGCACAGTATCCCCCTCAGATACACTGGTGATACTGTGCAGAATTACATGGGGGACACTTGTCTGTAGTATCTGCAACATTCTGCAAAGTTCTGAGCTCTTGCTCTGACCTCAGGATTTTGCAGAATGTTTTGTAGATAGAAGGTGATGAACTGTAAATAGAGTCTGCAGCTCCTGTCTGCAGAGTATCTAATGTCTGTATTATATGTTCTAGGTCACTGATGCTGAACCTTTTAGAGGCTGAGTGCCCAAACTGTAACCCAAAACCCTGTTTATTTATCGCGAGGTGCCAACCAAAAATTAAAGCAGTAACTTATTGCTCCCTTTTCAACAACTTTCAATCATATTGGCCTCCTGAGGACAGCAACACAGTAGAAAGATGGAAAATTTTCATCATTATAGCTTCTTTCCAGTTTCCGTCTGTACACAGATAATTTGGCCCTGTCTAATTCTCCCTCTTCCTACAGTCCCAAGTAGTGAAGTTAGTATCAAAATATGACTGAAAGCAGCATCTTTTAAGTTGCTTGGAACTGCAGGAAGATTCCTGTCTGGTCTGGTGTGCTGGGGGTGATGGCCCGGGTGCCCACAAAAAGGGCTCTGAGTGCCGCCTCCGGCACCCGTGCCATGGGTTCGCCACAACTGGTCTAGTGTCTATAGTGTATCTCATGTCTGTATGATCTGTTCTAGTGTCTGCAGAGTATCTCATGTCTGTATTATCTGTACTAGTGTCTACAGAGTATCTAATGTATCTATTATATGTTCCAGTGTCTGGCTGAGCTTTGCTGCTAGAAATGAGCTGTTCTGCAAAGGGGCTCAGTGCTTTCTTCTCAGTTAACGCCACCTTCGGGCTGGAGTGTTTTTGTGCCCGTTTTTGTGCCTAAATGAAAACGTTGCAAGTGATGAATATCATTAGGCGCAGCAAAACATCTGGATTGGTAAGATAGATGAGGGAAAGGTGGTTATTTTTGCAGCGCAACTAGTTTGGGTTTAGTCGCAAAAATGGCTCAAAACGGTGCGCCTGAATGAAAAGGCGCAAAAACAACAGAAAAAACGAGTGATACATGTGGCCCTATATATATATATATAAAATTAAAGAAAAGTAAGCTAAAACCATATATAAAAATTAATCAACAACAAAAATTTTAAATATTTTAGGTATCACCATGTCCTAAAATGCCTGTTCTATCCAAATACATAAAAAATATATTATTCCCGTCCGTGAACACCGTAACAGAAAATAGCGCCCAGATGTCTGAATCGACACTTTTTTGCCATTTTTCCGTCCATAAATATTTGAATTAAACAATTATCAAACGGTCACGAGGTCATAAATTGTTATAAAGTATCATCATGTTCCGAAGCAAACCTACTAAAACCTAATAAATCTTACATAAGTTTGGTATCCCTGTTTGGTTTGGTATCCACCGACCCAGCAGTTCTACGGCAGGTCTGACTTGGCTTACAATTGTTCTATAGCCTCCGGCAGTACGGGTAGTAGACATTAGGCAGTGCACAGGCACAGGGCAGGAACGCCCCATCTTAGTCTACTCCGCAGCCCGGTAACCTCCCCTTCATGCCTTCCATCATTTATTTCCTTTAGTTATATAGGAAGGCAGGAAGGGGAGTGTGCAAGATCCCGGAAATAGTCATAATTCCTAGCAGTGTGCCATATTTAGACTTCCCCCGCGGCTATCGCATTCAACCGGTGCAGAGACCGATTGTGGGTGTTAACTCTTTAGATGCCGTTAACAAAGTTGCCAGCAGCATTTAAATGGCTGCAGTCACGCGGGCACTAACCTGCGTGCAGTGCTGAGAGTATTGTCGCTCCCTGATGACATCATTGGGAGTGACGACCCTCCCCAAAATGGCAGCCAATGTGCATGCGCTGTAGCTTTCATGCTCTTGGCTACTTTATCAGTGGCAAACTGTTAACACTTCAGTGTAAAGGTGGTCCCCTACTTAAGAACACCTGACTTACAGACGACCCCTAGTTACAAACGGACCTCTAGATGTTGGTAATTACTGTACTCCATCCTTAGGCTACAATAATCAGCTGTAACAGTTATCACAGGTGTCTGTAATGAAGATTTATTGGTAATCCGGGTTCTTAAGACAATCCAATATTTTTAAAATCCAATTGTCAAAGAGACCAAAAAAAATTCTGCCTGGTGTTACAATTATAAAATATACAGTTCCGACTTACATACAAATTCAACTTAAGAACAAACCTCCGGAACCAGAAATCTTGGGCCCAAATGTATCACTCGTTTTTTCTGTTGTTATTGCGCCTTTTCATTCAGGCGCACCGTTTTTGCGTCACCGTTTTTGCGCCAAGAGTCACCTCTTCTGCGGAGGATAAGAGTCACCTCTGCTGCGGAGGATAAGTTCATCTGAGTCACCATTCTCAGAAATTGCAGGGTAACAGCAGCCCAGATTAGAGACCAGGTCACTGTCGCACAGAGGTCTAGCAGCAGACACATCTCTACAACAACTGGTAATAGGAGGAGGTGTGATGGTGTGGGGGGCTCTGCTGGTGACACTGTTGGGTGTGATGGTGTGGGGGGTTCTTCTGGTGACACTGTTCGGTGTGATGGTGTGGAGGGGCTTTTCTGGTGACACTGTCGGGTGTGATAGTATGGGGGGTCTCTGCTGGTGACACTGTTGGGTGTGATGGTGTGTGGGGATTTGCTGGTGACACTGTTAGGTATGATGGTGTGGAGGAGGGCTTTACTGGTGACACTGTTGGGTGTGATGGTGTTTAGGGGCTCTGCTGGTGACACTGTTGGGTGTGATGGTGTGGGGGGCTGTGCTGGTGACACTGTTAGGTATGATGGTGTGGAGGAGGGCTTTACTGGTGACACTGTTGGGTGTGATGGTGTTTAGGGGCTCTGCTGGTGACACTGTTAGGTATGATGTTACTGGTGTTACTGTTAGGTATGATGGTGTGGAGGGGGGCTTTGCAGGTGACAATGTTGGGTGTGATGGAGCGGGGGGCTCTTCTGGTGACACTGTTGGGTGTGATGGTGTGGAGGGGTTTTTATGGTGACACTGTCGGGTGTGATAGTATGGGGGGTCTCTGCTGGTGACACTGTCGGGTGTGATGGTGTGGGGGGCTGTGCTAGTGACACTGTTGGGTGTGATGGTGTGGGGGGCTGTGCTAGTGACACTGTTGGGTGTGATGGTGTGGGGGGCTGTGCTGGTGACACTGTTAGGTATGATGGTGTGGAGGGGGGCTTTGCAGGTGACACTGTTGGGTGTGATGGTGTGGGGGGCTCTGCTGGTGACACTGTTGGGTGTGATGGTGTGGGGGGCTCTGCTGGTGACACTGTTGGGTATGATGGTGTTAGGGGCTTTGCTGGTGACACTGTTGGGTGTGATGGTGTGTGGGGATTTGCTGGTGACACTGTTGGGTATGATGGTGTGGAGGAGGGCTTTACTGGTGACACTGTTGGGTGTGATGGTGTTTAGGGGCTCTGCTGGTGACACTGTTAAGTATGATGGTGTGGAGGGGGGCTTTGCAGGTGACACTGTTGGGTGTGATGGTGTGGGGGGCTCTTCTGGTGACACTTTTGGGTGTGATAGTATGGGGGGTCTCTGCTGGTGACACTGTCGGGTGTGATGGTGTGGGGGGATTTGCTGGTGACACTGTCGGGTGTGATAGTATGGGGGGTCTCTGCTGGTGACACTGTCGGGTGTGATGGTGTGGGGGGATTTGCTGGTGACACTGTTGGGTGTGATGGTGTGGGGGGCTTTGCTGGTGACACTGTTGGGTGTGATGGTGTTTAGGGGCTCTGCTGGTGACACTGTTAGGTATGATTTTGTGGAGGGGGGCTTTGCAGGTGACACTGCTGGGTGTGATGGTGTGGGGGCTCTGCTGGTGACACTTTTGGGTGTGATGGTGTGGGGGGCTCTTCTGGTGACACTGTTGGGTGTGATGTTGTGGAGGGGCTTTTCTGGTGACACTGTCGGGTGTGATAGTATGGGGGGTCTCTGCTGGTGACACTGTTGGGTGTGATGGTGTGTGGGGATTTGCTGGTGACACTGTTAGGTATGATGGTGTGGAGGAGGGCTTTGCTGGTGACACTGTTGGGTGTGATGGTGTTTAGGGGCTCTGTTGGTGACACTGTTAGGTATGATGGTGTGGAGGGGGGCTTTGCAGGTGACACTGTTGGGTGTGATGGAGTGGGGGGCTCTGCTGGTGACACTGTTGGGTGTGATGGTGTGGAGGGGCTTTTCTGGTGACACTGTCGGGTGTGATAGTATGGGGGGGTCTCTGCTGGTGATACTGTTGGGTGTGATGGTGTGTGGGGATTTGCTGGTGACACTGTTAGGTATGATGGTGTGGAGGAGGGCTTTGCTGGTGACACTGTTGGGTGTGATGGTGTTTAGGGGCTCTGTTGGTGACACTGTTAGGTATGAAGGTGTGGAGGGGGGCTTTGCAGGTGACACTGTTGGGTGTGATGGAGTGGGGGGCTCTGCTGGTGACACTGTTGGGTGTGATGGTGTGGAGGGGCTTTGCAGGTGACACTGTCGGGTGTGATAGTATGGGGGGACTCTGCTGGTGACACTGTTGGGTGTGATGGTGTGTGGGGATTTGCTGGTGACACTGTTAGGTATGATGGTGTGGAGGAGGGCTTTGCTGGTGACACTGTTGGGTGTGATGGTGTGGAGGGGCTCTGCTGGTGACACTGTTAGGTATGATGGTGTGGAGGGGGGCTTTGCAGGTGACACTGTGGGGGGCTCTGCTGGTGAGACTGTTGGGTGTGATGGTGTGGAGGGGCTTTTCTGGTGACACTGTCGGGTGTGATAGTGTGGGGGGTCTCTGCTGCTGACACTGTCGGGTGTGATGGTGTGGGGGGCTTTGCTGGTGACACTGTTGGGTATGGTAGTGTGAGGGGCTTTGTTGGTGACACTGTTGGGGAAGGTATACTTAACCAGCATGGTTACAACAGCATATTGCAGCGGCTGCTATTCCATTCAGTTGGACCATCATTTATTTTTCTACAGGACAATGACCCCAAACACACCTCCAGGCTTCATAAAGGCTATATGACCAAGAAGGGGAGTGATGGGGGCCATGCCAGATGACCTGGCCTCCACAGTCACCAGAACTGAACCCAATCCAGATGGTTTGGGGTAAGCTGCACCCAGAGTAAAGGCAAGAGAGCCAACAAATGCTAAGCATCTCTGCAAACTCCTTCAAGACTGTTGGAAGACCATTTTAGGTGACTACCTCTTGAAGCTCATCAAGAGAAGCCAAGAGTGTGCAAAGTAGTAATCAAAGCAAAAGGAACCTATGATATAAGACATATTTTCAGTTGTTTCACACTTTTTTTTATTAAGTATATAATTCCACATGTATTACTTCATAGTTTTGATGCCTTCAGTGTGAATCTACAACTTTTATAGTCATAAAAATACAGAATACTCTTTGAATTAGAAGGTGTGTCCAAATCTCCATCTCCATATCTCATGTATACCTCCATCTCTCTCAGAACCACATACCCATAGCCGACCTAAGAAGCTTGTCTGTTCATAATAGACATATTTCGGGTCAAAGAGGTCAGATCAGCTTGTCAGTACTCACAACACATGCCACACATTACATCAAAAATATAAAGTGCAAAAAAACCACATCATAGGATACCCAATGGGAGCTGGTGTCTCCAACTTTGGACAACCACAACCTGTCTATGGAGTTCTGGCAAGAACATCCCCTCTACACAGCAAATAGCCCCTCTTTGAATTCAATACAGTTGTATGGAAGGTATATCGATGACTGTTTTAACCAGGAGACAGCCGTAGATTTTGTACTATATCTCAACAATAACCCTTTTAAGCTTAATTTTACATTTTCTTACAATGTGACTCAAATTTTCTTCTTGGATGTTCTAATACAGGGCACTGTTCAAACATCCTTATATCATAAGCCCAATGAGGGGAACGCATTATCACATGCTACAAATTGTCCTATTACGCAATAAAAAATTTAGGGAAATTTACTATTAGGGCCAAAAGTTGATGCTCTACTAATGAGATATTTCGTAATGAATGTGATACCATACAGAAAAGAACATTGAATATTGTAACAAATAAGCCTAGATCTAGTTTGTTGATCGTCAAGGAGAACAAGAGTGGACGTGATCCCAATACTTCTAGATTGACCTTTAGTACAGGGTACAGTGCCCAGTATCCAATCCAATTGTACAGATTATCCTATTCTTCATCTCGAAACCCTCTCTTAATAGTATTCTTCAAGATGGTGTTTCTTTTTTACCAATTAGAGCCCGCCCTTAATATTTTGTTCCCTTAAAGGAGTATTCTCGTCTGGGCACTCACATTCTGTTTCATTTATTTGCCATGTACAAACATTTCTTCAATTAGATATTATTAAAGAAAATGTTCCCGTGTGAAGATAATTTCTCATAAATGTAGCGATATGGTCCCTTAGAAACAAGACTGTGTCCTTGGACACGGCCACCTCTGCTGGAGGGATTGCACAAGGAAACAAAAGGTTTTTGTACATGAAATGTCCAGGAGTTACTGCATGTCACACAGACATCCTGTGGTTATGAACCCCAAATGCATGTGGTCGGACAGGGCTCAATAGCGCATGTCTGACCACCGCTGCTAAAATGTGAAGTGGTCGTATCCGAGGAAGCTATCTCGTTTCTATGGGATAACATGGCCACATTTATGAGAAATTATCTTCACACAGGAACATTTTTTTCTAATAATATCCAATTGAAGAAATGTTTACATATGTCAAATGAATTAAATTAAACGTAAATGCCCAGATGGGAAAACCCCTTTAACCACTTCCTGAAATTTGACGTAGTATTACTGCATGGCGGGACGTGCGTTCCCGCAATATGCAGTAATACTACGTCATGCTTCTGGTGCCGGCCAGAAGCTACGGGTGTCACGGATTTCACGGACCCACCCGGTAAGCGCCATGGGGGGTCGGATTCCAGTTAAATGCTCCTGACACGCTGCGGTGCTTATGGGACCAGGGCTGAGCGTTCCTCTTCCGGAGCCAGGTCCTTCTGGCAGGACCCGGCTGCGACACACTGAGTATGCGCAGAATGTCACATAATACAGTGTAATACATCTGTATTACACTGTATTAGGTGAAGAATAGCTTGAACAAGCGATCAGTGGATCACTTGTTCAAGCCAACCTGTAAAAGTAAAGAAAAAAAGTAAAAAACACTAATTAAACACACTTTTTAATAAAAAGAATTAATTAAAAAAAATCCCCTAAACACAAACATTCCCTACACACATCTAATAAAATGAAAAAAACGGAAAATCAGCAAAACCCCCCACATATTTGGTATCACCGCATCCATAACAATCTGTACAATAAGTCAGAAACATTATTGATCCTGTACGGTGAACGCCGTAAAAACAAAAAACTCAGAAAAACTCGCCAAAAATGTAAATTTTTCATGAAAAAGTGATCAAAAAAGTTTTGTGCACCAAAATGGTACCACTGAAAAGGACAACTCAACACGTACAAAATAAGCCCTAAACCGGCTCTGTCAACCAAAAAGTATTAAAGTTATATCTCCGAAAAGATGGCGATGCAAAAACAAATGAGATTTTCTTTATATTCGTTTTTTTCCAGTAAAATTGTAAAAATATATAAAAAACTATATAAATGAGGTATCACCATAATTGTAGTGACCTATAGAATAAAGATATTATAGTATTTTTAGTGTACGATGTACAACCCCAAAAAGATACAAAAAAAAAGAAACCCAAAATTGACAATTTTCTTTTCCTCCATATACTAAAGAGTTAATAAAATCTCATTACAAAGCTACAGACCCACTAAAATGAAATATTTGTAAAGTGCATCTCAGGTCGCAAAAAATAAGCCCTTATACCGTATTTTTCGCCCTATACGGCGCACCGGACTATAAGGCGCATTAGTCCGATGCGCCTTATATATGTTAATAATTCCATATATAAGGCGCATCGGACTATAAGGCGCGGGGTCCGGGGGCGTGGCGGAGGTCCGGGGGCGGAGCGGAGACCCGACGGGACGCGACGGGACGCGACGGCCGAGACGCGACGGGGAACGCGGGGAAGGTGAGCGGGGAAGGTGAGGGGGAGGAGGGCAGCGGACCATACTTACATAGGTCCCCGCTACTGGAGACAGCAGATCTCCAGCGGGAACTGCAGACCACGCAGCAGAAGTTGTTCGTGCCGCGTGGTCTGCAGTTCCCGCTGGAGATCTGCTGTCTCCGGTCTCCGGTAGCGGGGACCTATGTAAGTATGGTCCGCTGCCCAGCGCCATACATAGGGCGCACCGGACTATAAGGCGCACTTTAGATTTCCACGGAAATCCAAGGCTTTTAAGTGCCTTATAGTCCGGAAAATACGGTATGTCCAAATTGCCAAAAAAATAAAGATTGTATGGCCAATATAAAGTGACAATGCATAATCTGCTCTGAATGGCGCAGCTTCCCTTCGATGCCCTGGCGTGTGCCCATACAGCAGGTCACCACCACATATGGGGGATTGTTATACGCGGGAGAGATTGGGTATCAAATTTTGTGGATCGTTTTGGTATTTTATCCAATGAGAATTTGTACATTTTATGAAAAACACATTCATTTAGCCAAAAAAATTTAATTTCAAAATTGCATCCGATTTTGTTTTAACCCCTGTAAAACAATTAAAGGGTTAACAAACTTCATAAAAGTTGTTTTACGTACGTTGAGGGGTGTAGTTTCTATAATGGGGTAATTTATGGGGTTTTACTTTTATTTAGGTCTCTCAAAGTGACTTCAAACCTGAGCAGGTCCCTCAGTAGCAGGATTTTGCGTTTTTTATGAAAATGTTAAAAATTGCACCTAACGTTCAAAGCCCCAGAACATCCCACAAAAATGATAGTATGTATAAAAAACCACGGAGGTATAAAGTAGACATTCGGTGAATGTTAGTTATTACGTTTTTTTGCTGTTATAACTATATGTGGAAAAAGTAGAACATTTTGAATTTCGAAAATTGCGAATTTTTCCAAATTTTCACCAAATATCTGATTTTCTCATAAATAAATGCAAAACATAACACCAAAATTTTTTTAACTAACATGAAGTACGATGTGTCACGAGAAAACAATTTCAAAATCACTTGGATATGTTAAAGCGTTCCAAAGTTATAACCACTTATTGTGACACAGGGCAGATTTGAAAAACTGGGGCGTGTCAGGAAGGTGAAAAGTGGCTTCGGTGTTAAGGGGTTAATGTATTTTCGGGTTGAAACTACACAACAGACTTGGCTTGTAAGGGTAGTTATTGTTCCAGTAGTAACCACTGCACACTCTGCCATTATATGACTAAGAGTACGACCTTTATGTCTTCAGTTACTAAGATAACTTTCTCTATCAAATCTTACTTGAATTGTGAATCCACTCACAATGGGGCAGATTTACTTACCCGGTCCATTCGCAATCCAGCGGCGCGTTCTCTGCGCTGGATTCGGGTCCGGACGGGATTTATTAAGGTAGTTCCTCCGACGTCCACCAGGTGGCGCTGCTGCGCTGAAAAGCATCTGAACGCACTGGAATACACCGAGCCGGGCTGAGTGAAGGTAAGTGCAATTTTCGCGACACATTTTTTTTTTAAATGCGGCGTTTTTTCCAAATCTGTCGGGTTTTCGTTCGGCCACGCCCCCCGATTTCCGTTGCGTGCATGCCAGCGCCGATGCGCCACAATCCGATCGCGTGCGCCAAAATCCCGGGGCAATACAGGGAAAATCGGCGCAAATCAGAAATATTCGGGTAACACGTCGGGAAAAAGGGAATTAGTAAATGATGTCACATTTAATAAGAACCGGGCAAACCGCACTAAATGCAGTTACCTGTGTAGTGTGCAGGGGGGCGCCAGATTCATGATTTCTGGTGTACGTTCTTCATGAATCTGGCGTTCCCTGCAATCCCTGAGTTCACCAATTTTTTTTTGGTGCACCTTTAACACAATTCTGTTGGACTTTGCATATTCAATCTGGCACATGGTCCCACTGAGCAACGGAACGCCCCCTAATTTGTGTCACATGACTAATGCAGCCGCGCCACAAAAGGGTCGCGTGAGACACACCTGTGGTGAAGACATTTTTTAAATACCTGTGCAGGCAGTTTACACTGAAAAGTGTCCAACTTAACACACAAAAGAATGGAGGATGTGAACCATAATATGTATATAACAAATTTAAAAGCGTTTGTGCAGCACTCAAAGCAGGAGCTACAGAAAACGGCCACAGGACCAATCCAAAAAAAATAAAATAGTCCCAAAAAACTTTTGTAAATGAGATAAAAAAAAACTCTGACCGGAGCTCCAAAGTGTTCAATCGTCCTTCCTTATTTTGGGATATATCCCTGCTTTTACTGTGACGGGAAAGGCAACGTCTATCCGCGATTTATGTAGCACTCGAACCTCCGACAAGACTAGACCACTGTTTAGAACTCCCGTGCGGTTTTCTTTCTTCTATCCCGCCACTGTCTCCAGCAGGCCACTGGAAGAAAATATTCGCACGGATAGCGTAGTATGTTCTTTAAAACAGGGTATTCTTTATTTAAAATATACTCACAATAGTAGTTTAAAAAATGCGCATATCAAATTTCCAGAGGACGCCAGCTACACATGACCGCCTGACCCTGGGTTTCGCCAACTTCGGTTTCTTCCGGGGCGTTTGCTAGCGTCCAATTGCAGTCCTCCCTGATAAACCAATCCTTGCATAGATTGGGTATAATACAATAAACATTATCATATCACTCTCTTAATATTATAAATCTCCAACCTTATAAATATATACATAGTAAAAAATAAAGCAAAATTATAAAAAAGCTTTGAATAAAACCTAAGGGCATTAGGGTTAATTCCTATAAATGCTCTAGTAGGTACCTCCCAATCATTTCCATATGTAGGTACCGCCTCAGACAAAAGGCATTCTCCTATTCATTCATTGTCTTGCTCACCCCTCCTACGTCCGAAGTATTTTACCAATGGGTATAAGACCATTGGAAAAACTGTCTCTGGCAGGGAGCCAGAACAGGCTACTCACTGTTCCACACTCCCACCAGACACACCCCCAACACGTCAGAAGTTCCTCGATAGCGGATTGGTGGGTTTACAGACCAATGGGATCCCGAGCAACCGCACTGGTGATCCAATCCCAGCTCTCCCTAAGCCACACACCTCCTTTGTGGCTGTGCGTCTCCACAAATAATGTTGTTCCTCTTTACTTGGAACAACCAGTGGTCCACAATCAAGCTATGATGTGTCTGGATCACCGGACCAACATGTCAACACCAGATTTTCACGCAACTCCGTCCACAATATCACGACACGACCCCAACCTCCATAGAGTGCAGATACATTTTATATATACCCATAGATGTAACAGAAACCAATTTACATTGTTTGGCCCTTGTGTAACCTATTTTTTGTACCAACTTAGCCCGTATAAAACCTATTTGGCAGATATCAAAAATATTGCTAGCTTTTGCGACTATTTTCCCCAATCCGCCACCTTCACGCCAGTGGGGCGTGGAGGGGGGGGGGGCGGCCGGCCGAGCGGAGGGCACGGCCGGCCGGGAGTGGGCCGGCGCGGGGCGTTACTGTCCTTGCGCCTAAGCACTCGCTTCTGCCGGCGACTTTTCATACGTGAAAAGTCGCCGGCTGCGTTTTTTTTGACGGCAGGCCCTGCGGTTTTTTCTACACCAGGCGTAGGATAAACGCTGCGCTGCTGGCAGCCCGATACATCAAGAGGCAGAAACCGTTCGAAACCGTTCACTAAATGTACTACGTTGACCCATCAGTGTGTTATGTAATGGGTTTTTCTCATTACATACAATGGACTTAAATTTGGAGAGCATACGTGCACACAAGACTGACTCCCAATCCTCTGTCTTAGTGCCAACAATTGAGCTCCCCTTCCTAACCAATTTCTTAAATTTGTTTAAGTCAGTCCTGCGTGCATTGTTTCCCCAACATACCACCGCATAGAATAAAACACTTCCAATTACAGACTGGTAAAAGGACAACAACATCCTACGGTCCACATCAAAAGACCTAAGCGATCTTAAAAAGTACAGTCTCCCAGACGCCTTTTTATACAATTTCTCTGAATTTATATGCCACAATAACTTATCATCCAGATAGACGCCCAGATACTTATAGTTTGCGATGCGTTCCACTGCGACACCCCTAATCTTTGTAGGCTCACCATCAGTATCCCGTTCTTTTCGGAAACCGATTACCATCTCCTTGGTCTTTGATAGGTTCAGTTCTAGGCCATTTGTGTCGCACCACTCTGAGAACAAGTCAATGGTCGACCAATACTCAGACAAATCTCCCTCTTTTATGCACCCTATTATCGCAGTGTCATCCGAATACTTCTGCAAGAAACACTGACTTCTATTTTTTTGAAAGTCTGCAGTGTAGATGGTAAATAAAAACGGGTCAAGAACAGTCCCCAGTGGGGCTCCAATGTTACTCACAACCACATCCGACACCGTGTTTCCAATTTTCACCTTCTGCGGTCTTAATGTCAGATAATTAAAGATCCACTGAGTTAGGCCAGAACCAACCCCCATTTTACCCAATTTCTGACATATATGTTTCGGGATAATCCTATTAAAAGCACTCCCAAAGTCGAAGAACATTATCCTAATCTCAGACCCCGGCTCGTCCAGATGCATGTATACCCTGTGGAGCAAATAAAGAATCGCATCCTCCACACCCAGACGTGGTTGGTATGCGAATTGTAGAGGGTCAAGATACGGTCCAACTACTTCAGCAAGATGTCTCAAAATAAAACCCTCAAACACCTTCATAATTATCGGTGTTAACGCTATTGGGCGGTAGTCATTTGGTTCCCATCGGAGCCCTGACCTTTTGTACCGGAATAATACACGACGTCTTCCATAACGTAGGAACCACAGCAGCTGAAATACTACGATTAAACAGTTCACAGAAAACGGGACCAAGTTCCCAAGAGCACCTTCGGAGGATTTTCGCGCTTACGCAGTCCGGCCCTGACGACTTTCTAACCTTCTCTGCGCGTTCTCTGCGGTGGATTCGGGTCCGGACGGGATTCACTAAGGTAGTTCCTCCGATGTCCACCAGGTGGCGCTGCTGTGCTGAAGTCCGCAGAAATGCACTCAAGTACACCGGTATATTCCTGGTGAAGGTAAGTGCAAGCTTTGCAACACTTTTTGTTTTTTAAATGCAGCGATTTTTCCTAATTAGTCAGGTTTTCATTCGGCCACGCCCCCCGATTTCCGTTGCGTGCATGCCAGCGCCGAAGCGCCAAAATCCGATTGCGTGCGCCAAAATCCCAGGGCAATACAGGGAAAATCGTCACAAATTGAAAATATTCGGGTAACACGTCGGGAAAACGCGAACCGGGCCCTTAGTAAATGACCCCCATTAACTTAATAAAAACTCTGGTGGTTGATTGGATAATATCTGCCACATCATTGTCTCGAAGTCTGGTGTAAAGTCTTATGAGAGGAAATAGGTCTTTGATTCTTTGACATATGATATAATCCCTACAGATAAGTGGTTGGATTCAGTGTCATATTTGAAGGGGGTTGTCTTCTGCTGCACCACTAGGACCTATTATTGTGTCATAGTCCAGACCAACTGGAAGACCCAATGGTGCTTAAGTCAAAAGGAAATGTAGAACCCTGACAGAGCCGCTCGCCATGGTGAAGTCACGTCTTCTTACCCGACATAAAATATTAACTTTATAAAAACTCTGATGGTTGATTGGATAATATCTGCCACATCATTGTCCCGAAGTCTGGTGGAAAGTCATACGAGAGGAAATAGGTCTTTGATGCTTTGACATAAGATATAATCCCTACTGATAAGTGTTGGCTTCAATGTTATAGCTGACGGGGGGTTTATCTTCTGCTGGACCATTTGGACCTTTTATTTTGTCATAGTCTGGGTCAACCAGAAGAGCTTCTGGTTCTTTGGTGAGCAGGTAGAAATGATGAGTCCTCTGCTCATCGAAGCCCTTGTGGTTCAGTAACCTCCACATCCATGACCCACAGTCCAATGGAAAGTCTTAGAAGAGGAAAAAAATCTTCTAGTCTTTTATAGACAGAGGAACCGGCTCATAAATACAGAAAAAGACTCTCAACAATGATGGTGGGGGGAATATTCAGGATCGTTTGGACACAATGTAGATCGATTTGAAAAATTTCAGGAAACCTCCATATTTTATCATAATAACCTTCTCTTCAAAATGGGCCGATACAGTATAGAGAAGAACCTTGTTAAACCTAATACATTTATATACAGAATTTCTACACTAAATTATACAGCTCGGCAGCAATTGAGTCTGAAATTAAGGCGTTTATATAAATTTTGGACCTAAAAACTAAGTCCCCTGGGTTCTAGCTGTCATTACATAGCTGACAGATTCTGGAATAGGATATAATAAGATATCTACAGCCACTTAAATGCAGTTCAGCCTAGTAGACAAAAATGCATCGCCTGAATGCAGACTCTGATCGCGGCTATAATGCGCATTCCCCCAATCTATCTTCTTAATAGCGCGATGCTCCCACGTCTTAATCACATCAGCCCATCGTATGCAAAGTGACAGATAGTGAACCTAATGGTAAACATTTCACTCTGATATGCAAAGCTGTATTTACCGAAATCTCCCAGAAAATAGATGCCAATGTAACAGAACATGACACGTGACTGCCCGGATATACCACGCGCCACCGGATTACCGCAAAGGCAGATTTGGAGCCGTATTTTTTAAGAGGTTTACAAAAATATATTATAATTTTTTTTAAACTGTGTGAGATTTTTCCATAGGTTTGTGTGTGATATTGCAACTCAACCCAAGCTACTTCGATGGAACTGGGTGGTCAAACTGGACAGCCCCTTTAATCAAAGTTAACCTAATACAGGCCGTCTCCGGGATTTTTTTTGCCACAGTGACAATTGGAGTTTCAAAATTTTTTGCTGTAATTGTACCAAGAATTATCAATAAAGCTTCATTACAGACACCTTACAGCTGATCATTGCAGTCTAGGACTATAGTAAATCATTCAGAGACTTCACCAGAGGTCACAGGGGGGCAGAGGGGTAAGTCTTTAACTAGGGGTCGGGTATCCTTAAGTAGGGGACCGCTTGTATAGAAAAATGCACACATCTAGGAAATGTTGTGAATACAAAATAATTAAAGAATGTTATGCGGAGTAGGAATGAGTGTACCCAGCGAGGTTTAGGTTTAGGTGAACCCAAAACTGAAGGTTCTGTTGTGAACCCAAATACTTACCCCTACTAGTAACAGATGCGGTCCATGCTGGGTGTTACTGGTGGGGTTTCAGTTTTGGGTTCGGCTAAACTTGGTGAATTTGAACCTGAACAAGTTCACTCATCACTTTCCCCGAAACAACAGTTAATTCCCCCTCTGCCCTGGTTACCTCGGGGGCAGTCTCCCCTGAGCTCTTGCACTGCTCATGAGATACTTACATCTCCTTATCTCTCTACTCCTCACCCTGTATCAGTATGTTGCAGCTGAGATTATGACTTATCCCAGTACGTTGCTGCCTCTGTTACCAAGGGTCCTGAGTATATATACAGGCGGTCCCCTACTTAAGAACAACAGACTTACAGACGACCCCTAGTTACAAACGGACCTCTGGATGTTGGTAATTTACTGTATTTTATCCTTAGGCTACAATAATGAGCTTTAACAGTTATCACAGGTGTCTGTAATGAATATTTATTGTTATTCCTGGTTCTTATGACAATCCAACATTCTTAAAATCCAATTGTCACAGAGACCAAAAACATGTGTCTGAAGTTACAATTATAAAATATACAGTTCTGACTTACATACAAATTCAACTTAAGAACAAACCTACAGAACCTATTTTGTACGTAAACCGGAGGGCTATGAAAAGTAATCGTTCCACCCTCCTCAACAGTACGGCACGGTCCTCCAATGACAACAAGTCTTCTCAATTGATTCGATTGATTACAACCTTCAGTGGCGATTTCACAAGGGTTAAACAGATCCTTAATAGACACTGGGGTATTCTGGGGGCATGGACCCTGATATAGGGGATGTAGTCTGATCGACGCCTCAGATCACGTTCAGAAGGGGTCGCTCTCTGCGGGACAGGCTGGTACACAGCCACTACACTACTCCATCTCAAACTACGTGGCTGCAACATGGCTTACGTGGTAGCTTTAGGTGTAGTGGCTGCGTGGCATGTCCGGTCATGCAGACTGGAATCTTTTTTTGTTGCTAATGTAACCAGCATGAAATATAACATCAACTCCTTCATTAACTTTAGATCGTTGCGGTGTGATATACTTAGCTGTATGTGATTGCGGTTTGGAGTACATTAGGAAGACCAAGTTGGAGCTCAGAGGCAGAAATATTTTACTGGGGTATCTTAGAATACGAATGTGTATTTAATAACTGTTGTCATCAGTACTGTCTTTTTACAGTGTTTTTCAGAAAACTTTCTGAGGAAACATGTCCCTAGATGATTCCCTGCTCCTCAGGGGCAGGCACACGGGGTTCTCCATGATATTGCCATGTGCACTAGTAACAGAGTTTGATGATGATGAGGGTAATAATAACCACTCTGTTTCCAGTTGCTATGAGAACCCCCGTATAACGCTACAGACTGAGACTATATGTATGACAGCTGCATCTCAGCTCCTGCAGGCTCGGCAGGGTAAAGCTGACAGCAAAAGTCTGGATTTCAGTACGAAAAACAGGAAAATCACGAGTAACGCGTCTGAAAGATCTTACATCAATGTGTTAGACAACATATCACTCTCCCCCCTCATGAAAGAGACGTCTGTTTCCGAAAAGACCCCGTTATTATTACTTCTAGTTGTCTATTTCTGCTGTGCTTGTTGTCTGGTCCTCGGGCTTGGTCATGTGTCTGCAGTTAGCGCCTATTGTCTGACATGTTCCCGAGATGCAACCTCAGCCCCAAGCAGCCAAGTCCATCCTCGTAACCTTCTCTGGTGGAAACTGAAGGGTGGTCATAGATTTTTATAACCAGAGCTGTGATTTTTCATTGGGTTTGTGGACTTACGTTCTAATTAGAGACCCGCTAAGTAGTGATGAGCAGACCCAAACCTGCAATGTTCTTGTCCGAGCTGAACATTACGAATTCAGGTCCCCTGAACAAAACCAGGTCTTCAGTCAGAAGTTCTCGTCAACTCACTGCCCCCCTCTTACCCATTTAACATCAAGGGTTGGTGTTGGCACTAATCGCTGGTGTTCACTCTTTCATTGGCGCCTGCAAAGCCTCATAGAGGATCAACGAGCAACAAATGTGCCGCCAGCTACTTAAATGCCTTTGCTGGGGATAATTGAATAGTAAACACCTGTCATTAGAGATGGGCAATTTTGTTAAAGCAGCAGAAGGAGCCCACAGAGTGGCACAATGATATAGTGTGGAGGTGGCAGCAGCAGCAGGAACCCACAGAGTGGCACAATCATATAGTGTGGAGGTAGCATCAGCAGCAGCAGGAGCCCACATAGTGGCACAATGATATAGTGTGGAGGTGGCGTCAGAGGCAGCAGGAGCCCGCAGAGTGGCACAATGATATAGTAAGGAGGTGGCAACAGCAGCAGCAGCAGGAGCCCACAAAGTGGCACAATGATATAGTGTGGAGGTGGCGTTAGCAGCGGCAGCAGCAGGAGCCCACAGAGTGCCACAATGATGTAGTGTGGAGGTGGCAGCAGCAGCAGGAGCCCAAAGAGTGGCACAATGATATAGTGTGGAGGTGGCAGCAGCAGCATATTGGTGAAGGGCTGGTACTGCCTTTTTGGGAAAAAATTTGTGGCTTGGAACTCTTTGGGCAAAGCCATTAGTTCTCTGAAGGGTGCAGAGTCCACGACTTGGAAAGGGATGGACTGCAGTACAAACAACTTGGACAAGAGCACGATCAGCTTCTGCAACTTAGGATGACTGGATGCAAACAGTTGGCGCCATGCGTAGCGAGGGGCAGGAGCATCTGGACCGGGAGATGATGTCAAAGACAAACAGTTCCCTTCGGCAGAGGTGCTGGAGCTTTGACTTGCTGAAACAGCATGTGTGCCACTAGGTTCTGCTGCTGCTGTTGCTGCGGCGGCAGGATGGACCTACACATCTGTTCCACATTTCTACCAGGCCATTGGATGGTGACGCTGCATGTGTTGGCGCAGGGGCGTGGTGCCAACGTTAGCTCCCTGGCCACGCTTCACTTTCTGCCAGCAGATTCTACATATACACACACTCAGCTTCTCTGGTGTCTTAACAAAAAACTGCCAGACCGCTGAGGTGGTAACTTTACCACCAACACTCTGCACTGAGCAACTACTACCGCCGCTGCCTCGCTGAGCCCCTGTGCCACTGCTTACTTGAACCTCTGAAGCGGGGTTTGTACCCCAGTAGCAACTTGCTGCCTGCTCCGCTGCCTGATGCGCAAGCCGACACTCTCTTCGCCCAACGATGATGAAAACCCTGCTACACCCGGATCCCAAGTGCAATCGGCTACATCATCGTCAATTTGCATTTCCCTGTCAATGCTCCTCTCCTCACCGGTGTCAGTATGCACAGCCTGCCTACTGCAGGAAGCAGTGGAAGTCTGCCCCACCTCTTCACTGCCAAGCAGCTGCTGACTGTCCTCAAACACTTTGCTAAATAGTGGCATTGAGCCACGACTACCTAGTAGCTCTCTGGTTGCGGGAAAGGAACAGGACAGAGGCTGGTTGAGGACAGGTGAGGGCCGCTGACCTGCTCCTGGGCCATGCCAAGTAATTGTTGTATCTGATGAACCCACAGACTCTTGGCTGGGGTTGTCAGTTGTTATATTTGAGGAATTTGGTGACCTAGTCAATCAACACACTGCAGCTAGATGACAACGGCAGTTCTGGCCTCACCCCTGCTGCGACGTCCCCTTACTGTACTGCAACCTCTGCCTGCTCCACCTGCCACCTTTCTGTCTGGCATAGTGGTTGTTCAACTACGTGGATTTGACACTTATTTGTTGCTCTCAAATTTAGCAACAAAAAAGTATTGGAATTTGCGTTATACAGATACTACACAACGGACACCCGGGGATTGGTACAGAAATCAGTACAGAAAGTATGTGGAATTCACACTGATTTCTTTCTCTTCACTACAGAAACAAAAAAGAACTGCTATTTGGGGTATACAGATCCCCCAAAACGGACACCCTTGGAGCAAAAATCACTACAGCTCAGTACAGTAGAAGCAGCTGGACGCTACAGGCAGGACATGCAGTGGCTGCTTCTTTTATAGTCTGTGTGACATCACATAAACATGCTGGTCGCTGATTGGCTTACAGGTCTGCACATGTGATCGAGGGTGTTCCTTTCTTCCCAGAGTTCTCTGCCCCATGTAACACATTGTACTCGCGCCCACTTTGGTAATAAAGGAGGAAAAAAAGAACTTTGTTCCCACGAATCACCGTAAACTTCGGCTTCGTGACGAATCAATTTTTTTCCTGAAATTCTAACAAAGTTAGAATCGTTAGAATCATTTCGCCCATCTCTAGTGATGATCATGGGTTTGGGTCTAGTACATGAACCAGAACAGTATTTTGAGGTTCATTGGGTGCCCTCATCCCTACTGCTAAACATAGAAAAGCAATTCCATTAAAGAAAAACACAGAAACATGGAAACAAACAGGGGGTCCGGCAAGTATCCAGACCCATAAACATGTTTTAATCTTCATTTCATTGCAGCCAATTGGTTAGATCAAAAAAGTTCTTATTTTTTGCTCATGAATGTTGAAAAAAATCAGAAATTAAGATATTATTGCTAATTTATTAAACAACAACAGCTGAACACATGGTGATAAGTATTCAGCCCCTGGTGATAAGTATTCAGCCCCTGGTGATAAGTATTCAGTCCCCGGTGATAAGTATTCAGCCCCCGGTGATAAGTATTCAGCCCCTGGTGATAAGTATTCAGCCCCCGGTGATAAGTATTCAGTCCCTGGTGATAAGTATTCAGCCCCCGGTGATAAGTATTCAGCCCCCGGTGATAAGTATTCAGCCCCCTGGTGATAAGTATTCAGCCCCTGGTGATAAGTATTCAGCCCCCGGTGATAAGTATTCAGCCCACGGTGATAAGTATTCAGCCCCTGGTGATAAGTATTCAGCCCCTGGTGATAAGTATTCGGCCCCCGGTGATAAGTATTCAGCTCCTGATGATAAGTATTCAGCCCCTGGTGATAAGTATTCAGCCCCCAGTGATAAGTATTTGGCCCCCGGTGATAAGTATTCAGCCCCCGGTGATAAGTATTCAGTCCCCAGTGATAAGTATTCAGCCCCGGTGATATGTATTCAGCCCCCAGGGATAAGTATTCAGCCCCCGGTGATATGTATTCAACCCCCAGGGATAAGTATTCAGCCCCGGTGATGAGTATTCAGTCCCTGGTGATAAGTATTCAGCCCCCGGTGATAAGTATTTAGCCCCTGGTGATAAGTATTCAGCCCCTGATGATAAGTATTCCGCCCCAGGTGATGAGTATTCAGCCCCCGGTGATAAGTATTCAGCCCCCGGTGATAAGTATTCAGCCCACGGTGATAAGTATTCAGCCCCTGGTGATAAGTATTCAGCCCCCGGTGATAAGTATTCAGCCCCTTTGCTCAGTGATAAGTTGAAGCAGCTTTGGACCTAGTACAGTCAGGAGTCTTCTTGGGAAGATGCTACAAGTTTTTCACCCCTGGATTTGGAGATCCTCTGCCTCTTCCTTGCAGATCCTCTCCAGGTCCCTCAGGTTGAATGATGAACATTGGTGGAAGCCATTTTCATGTCTCTCCAGAGACACTTCATTGGGTTTAGGTCCAAGTTCTGGCTGGGGCAGTCAGGAATGGTCACAGAGATGTGCTGATGCCTCTGTTGTCTTATTTTAGCTGTGTGCTCAGAGTCATTGTCATGTGGGAAGGCCCAGTGTGAGGTTCAGAGCACTCTGGAAGAGGTCTCATCCAGGATATCTCTGTACTTGGCCGCATTCATCTTTCCTTCCATTACAACCAGTGATCCTAGAGAAAGAAAAAAACAAAAACAACAGCGGAGGAGGACGGCGCCTCGCGTGATAACGTAGAGACAAGTGTACCGATTGTGGTGAGATAAATGGTTGCTCACCTGGTAACCACTTGGGTACAAGTGGTATATAGTATCCAGTGGGGGGGGAGGATCCTTGAAGGTACGGAGGTTTGAATCATAGGTTACTGCAGCAACTATTGGGCTCTCCGAAACCGGTAGCCAAGGTACCGTAAAATGGATTGTATAAAGAGAAAAATGGAGAGGGCCGGGAAAGTGCGCTAGTAACCGAACAGAAATCTCCAAGTGTAGTGATTAACACAATTTTTATTGGTAGCAGTGAAATCCAAAGGCAACGCGTTTCGGGGAGACCCCTTCGTCAGACCAAACTAGCAAAACAAATACATACATAAAATTGATAAAGAACATAGTGGACCATATGGAAAATAAATACATGTAGATCAATTTATACTTAGTGCTAAAACATATACATAATTTTAGAAAAATGATCGTGTAAGAGATACACGGTAGTACAAAAAGTGTGGTACTAGAAGAACAAGGACAGTAGAAGTAGAAGGGATAATGGTGACATGATAATTAAAATATGGATAAAATGATGGACAATAAAAGTAGCAACTGAGAGTTGATATATGAAATAGATATGAATTAATTACATTGTATGTTAAAAACATAAGTAAATACTTTTAAATAAGTTAATTAAATAAATAAATATTTTTAAATGAATTAGATTGTATAATGAATGGGGTAAATGAACCAAAATGAAGAAAAGAGGGATGGCTGGAAAGTATAGAAAAGCACAGAGAATAGTATGCTGAAATGCTGGTTATAGAGAAAAGTGGGGATGAGAGAGTAAAAATTGCTCAAATAACTTACATGGAAGTGCTGAGTGGGAACTCAGACTGTATGGGAAGAACAAAAAGAGAATGAGTGAAGAGAGAGATCATTTAAATAATAGCCTTAGCTATTAGCCACTAAAACACTTGTAGAGGAGGGAAGAAAGAACCAGTAGTACTTACAGAGGAGCGCTGAGAGGGAGCTCAGGCGGTCTGCTACTGGAGCAGGCGCACGGGAAGCGTGTCTCCTATGAGAGTAAGAACGCCGGCGCCTGCGTACAGAGCGGCAAGCAGCGGGAGCCGGCGCATGCGCGCTGAGAACGGGACATCGGCGTGTGTAGAAAAAGAGGTACAAGTGTTGCCACTGTGTGTAAAAACGACTTAGTGGTAAATACCAGATGGGGAAGGGGGGAAATTGAGGAACACTACGAATACTATGAGAGGGGGAAAAGGACAATAGTGGATATGGAGACCAAGGAGAGATAAAAACTTTGCATGTTGGTAACAAATACTGATCACATAAACATAACCATATAAATATAATTATAAATATAGGTAACAATAAATGGATAAAGAATATATTTAATAAAGAAGTAATCAGGACCCTTCAATAAGTAGGTAATCAATAGGGTACAAACAACCATATAAATATAGGTAACAATAAATGGATAATACATATATATATATATATATATACACACATACATACATACATATACATATATATACATAATAAAAAATTAATAAATAATCATTAATCAGGACACTTCAATAACTAGGTAATCAATAGGATACATATAAAAAATGAAAGTATACATAAATACATAATAGATAGGGTACAAAAGGAAGATTAAATACACATAGTCATGATTGCTAGCTGATGAATGAGTAAAGGACCGTTTAGTCCACTAACATGAGATAAAAGAAATGGATAAAAAAAAAAAAAAAAAAAAAAAAAATAAAAAATATGGATAATATTGACATAAAAGGGTAGTGGTGTTGGATAAAATGATATCTCAAAAAACAGGCTAAAGAGAAAAAAAAAAAAAAAAAAAAACAATGAGTATAACAATGGAGTGGGAACGGATAAAGGAGTGTGTGGTGATAGTAGGTAAGTTGAGGCTGTATATTGCAGTATGTGGGGAGTGTAATTGAAAGGATAACTGATAAAGGGGAGAAT
The DNA here is from genome assembly GCF_040894005.1 of Engystomops pustulosus. Taxonomy (NCBI): domain Eukaryota; kingdom Metazoa; phylum Chordata; class Amphibia; order Anura; family Leptodactylidae; genus Engystomops; species Engystomops pustulosus. The sequence continues at coordinate 214,299,392 of NC_092413.1, forward strand.
ACAGAGGGGTGTGGTAAATAAGTTTATTGTTTATTGTTTAGAAGATATTTTCAAGGGATTCGTTGAGGCCAGCTGGCATAAGACTCTGAAGTTTATAGATCCAGTACATTTCGCGTTTCTTTAGATGATCGAAACGCTGGGAGGTGGAGGGACTCACATGTTCAATTGGTGTTATGTTGAATTCCCTATAATTCTGTTTGTGATGCAAGGCTGCATGTTTTGATATACTGTGGAGGAGAAAACCGTTGGTGATGTTACTCCGATGTTTATTCATACGGCACCCAGCCGTCTACGCACCTCTAAAACAACTAAACCCAACCTATCTTTTTTTCCGAAGGTCCTAGGCAGTTTCAAATGTGGTCACAACCTCTGCAAGTGCTGTGAAACCATCTGCCACAGAAGATCCACATTCCAATCCAATACTACCGGAGAGTTGTTCGAAATTAAAAGCTTCCTTAACTGTAGCTCTAACTTTGTAATTAGAGATGAGCGAACACTAAAATGCTCGGGTACTCGTTATTCGAGACGAACTTTTCCCGATGCTCGAGTGCTCGTCTCGAATAACGAACCCCATTGAAGTCAATGGGAGACTCGAGCATTTTTCAAGGGGACCAAGGCTCTGCACAGGGAAGCTTGGCCAAACACCTGGGAACCTCAGAAAAGGATGGAAACACCACGGAAATGGACAGGAAACAGCAGGGGCAGCATGCATGGATGCCTCTGAGGCTGCTTAATCGCACCATTATGCCAAAATTATGGGCAACAGCATGGCCATGACAGAGTGACAGAATGAAGCTAGATAGCATCTAAAACATCCAATAATTGACCCTGACACTATAGGGGACGGCATGCAGAGGCAGCGGCAGCAGGCTAGAGAGTGTCATGGCGACATACCCTAAATGGACTCAGGCTTCAAACCAATGGGTGGCAGAGAGGAACCAAAGGAGGTGAGCAAGAAGCGCTCAAATAATATCGGTACATGATAAAAGTTTGCCAGTATATTTTGTGGATTACACAGCAGGGTGGCGACAAAGTTAACATGGAAGCCATGAAAACAACCCAAAATTCTGCCTGACACAGCTCGTTTGATAAGGGGACGATGTATGGAGGCAGTGAACTAGTAGTAGATTAAAGGTGCTGCAGTTAAAACTATGTTAGTTGGATCTTGGCATGGAGCTGGCGCTCCGCTGCCAGGCGAGCTTTCGCCAATCCAAGCCCCTGTCTCTAGGCTACTCCCCAAACAGCACTTCTAAGAACCTTTTGTATAAGATCAAGTGTAGTAGCGTTCTTATAAGTTTAGGATATGCCGGGTGAGGGGAATGTAAACAGATGCGCAAGAAGCGCTGAAATAATATCCCTAAATGGTAAAAGTTTGCAAGTATATTTTGGGGATTACACAGCAGGGTGGCGACAAAGTTAACAACTTTGATGTGGAATGCCCTGTAATAGCTCTTGGGCGGTGTGCCTTTTATCGCCTAGGCTCAGCAGTTTCAGCACCGCCTGCTGTCGCTTAGCGACGGCACTGCTGCTGTGCCTAGAGCTACCGACTGATGGCGCCATGCCCACGGATGGTAATTCGGAGGAGGAGGAGGTGGAGGAGGGGTGGGAGGAGGTATAGTAGGCCTTTGAGACCTGGACCGAGGTAGGCCCCGCAATTCTCTGCGTCGGCAGTATATGACCAGCCCCAGGGTCAGACTCGGTCCCAGCCTGCACCAAGTTAAGTGTAGTAGCGTTCTTATAAGTTTGGGATATGGCGGGTGAGGGGAATGTAAACAGATGCGCAAGAAGCGCATGATGCGCATGGAGCTGGCGTTCCGCTGCCAGGCGAGCTTTCGCCAATCCAAGCCCCTGTCTCTAGGCTACTCCCCAAACAGCACTTCTAAGAACCTTTTGTATAAGATCAAGTGTAGTAGCGTTCTTATAAGTTTAGGATATGCCGGGTGAGGGGAATGTAAACAGATGCGCAAGAAGCGCTGAAATAATATCCCTAAATGGTAAAAGTTTGCCAGTATATTTTGGGGATTACACAGCAGGGTGGCGACAAAGTTAACAACTTTGATGTGGAATCCATGAAAACAACCCAAATTTCTGCCTGACACACCTCGTTTGATAAAGGGACGATGTATGGAGGCAGCTATATGGACGACTTTTGGAGGTAGCAATGGAGACAACGTGTGGAGGCTGCTATGGAGACAATTTAATTTGGATAGTGCCTGTATGTGGCAGTCCCAAACATTTTTCAAACCAGAGGAGCAGGTAGGTGGCCCTCCAGTAAAATGGGATAGATTGAGTGCCTGTATGTGGCAGTCCCAAAAATGTTTCAAATCAGAGGAGCAGGTAGGTGGCCCTGCAGTAAAATGGAATAGATTGAGTGCCTGTATGTGGCAGTCCCAAAAATTGTTCAAACCAGAGGAGCAGGTAGGTGGCCCTGCAGTAAAATGGAATAGATTGAGTGCCTGTATGTGGCAGTCCCAAAAATTGTTCAAACCAGAGGAGCAGGTAGGTGGCCCTGCAGTAAAATGGAATAGATTGAGTGCCTGTATGTGGCAGTCCCAAAAATTGTTCAAACCAGAGGAGCAGGTAGGTGGCCCTCCAGTAAAATGGAATAGATTGAGTGCCTGTATGTGGCAGTCCCAAAAATTGTTCAAACCAGAGGAGCAGGTAGGTGGCCCTGCAGTAAAATGGAATAGATTGAGTGCCTGTATGTGGCAGTCCCAAAAATTGTTCAAACCAGAGGAGCAGGTAGGTGGCCCTGCAGTAAAATGGAATAGATTGAGTGCCTGTATGTGGCAGTCCCAAAAATTGTTCAAACCAGAGGAGCAGGTAGGTGGCCCTGCAGTAAAATGGAATAGATTGAGTGCCTGTATGTGGCAGTCCCAAAAATGTTTCAAACCAGAGGAGCAGGTAGGTGGCCCTCCAGTAAAATGGAATAGATTGAGTGCCTGTATGTGGCAGTCCCAAAAATTGTTCAAACCAGAGGAGCAGGTAGGTGGCCCTGCAGTAAAATGGAATAGATTGAGTGCCTGTATGTGGCAGTCCCAAAAATTTTTTAAAACAGAGGACCGGGTAGGTGGCCCTCCAGAAAAATGGAATAGATTGAGTGCCTGTATGTGGCACTCACAAAAATTGTTTCAAACAGAGGACCGGGTAGGTGGCCCTCCAGAAAAATTAAATGCATAAAGTACTATAGGTAGAGCCAGTGGGCCCTGTCAAAAAATAGCCAGTTTCCTCTGCTTTACTGTACAAAGAGCAGGAGAAGGAGGAAAATGAGGAGGAGGAGGAGGAGTGGATAAATTATTCAGGTTGAGCTTCCTTCACCTGCTGGAGATTGGAAATTAGGAGAAATCCATGCTTTATTCATCTTGATAAGCGTCAGCCTGTCAGCGCTGTCAGTCGACAGGCGTGTACGCTTATCGGTGATGATGCCACCAGCTGCACTGAAAACCCGCTCGGACAAGACGCTAGCGGCAGGGCAAGCCAAGGCGTAGAGCGCCAGTTCGTGCCACATGTCCAGCTTTGAAACCCAGTAGTTGTAGGGAGCTGTGTGATCATTTAGGACGATGGTATGGTCAGCTACGTACTCCCTCACCATCTTTCTGTAAAGATCAGCCCTACTCTGCCGAGACTGGGGACAGGTGACAGTGTCTTGCTGGGGTGACATAAAGCTGGCAAAAGCCTTGTAAAGCGTACCCTTGCCAGTGCTGGACAAGCTGCCTGCTCGCCTACTCTCCCTCGCTACTTGTCCCGCAGAACTACGCACTCTGCCGCTAGCGCTGTCAGAAGGGAAATACTGTTTCAGCTTGTGCACCAGGGCCTGCTGGTATTCATGCATTCTCACACTCCTTTCCTCTCCAGGGATGAGAGTGGGAAGATTTTGCTTGTACCGTGGGTCCAGGAGAGTGAACACCCAGTAATCGGTGCTGGAATAAATTCTTTGAACGCGAGGGTCACGGGATAGGCAGCCTAGCATGAAATCTGCCATATGCGCCAGAGTACCAACGCGTAAGAATTCACTCCCCTCACTGGCCTGACTGTCCATTTCCTCCTCCTCCAACTCCTCCAACTCCTCTTCTTCTGCCCATACACGCTGAACAGTGAAGGACTCAACAATGGTCCCCTCTTGTGTCTCGCCAACATTCTCCTCCTCTTCCTCCTCATCCTCCTCCACCTCCACCTCCTCCGATATGCGCTGAGAAACAGACCTCAGGGTGCTTTGGCTATCAACAAGGGAATATTCTTCCCCCGTCTCTTGTGACGAGCGCAAAGCTTCCGACTTCATGCTGACCAGAGAGTTTTTCAACAGGCCAAGCAGCGGGATGGTGAGGCTGATGATGGCGGCATCGCCACTGACCATCTGTGTTGACTCCTCAAAGTTACTCAGCACCTGACAGATATCAGACATCCACGTCCACTCCTCATTGTAGACTTGAGGAAGCTGACTGACCTGACTACCAGTTCTGGTGGAAGTTGACATCTGGCAGTCTACAATCGCTCTGCGCTGCTGGTAAACTCTGGATAACATGGTCAGTGTTGAATTCCACCTCGTGGGCACGTCGCACAACAGTCGGTGAGCGGGCAGTTGGAGGCGGCGCTGCGCTGCCCTGAGAGTGGCAGCATCTGGGCTGGACTTCCTGAAATGCGCACAGATGCGGCGCACCTTCGTGAGCAAATCAGACAGATTGGGGTATGTCTTGAGGAAACGCTGCACTATCAGATTTAACACATGGGCCAGGCATGGCACATGTGTCAGTCTGCCGAGTTGCAGAGCCGCCACCAGGTTACGGCCGTTGTCACACACAACCATTCCCGGCTTGAGGTTCAGCGGTGCCAGCCACAGATCAGTCTGCGCCGTGATGCCCTGTAATAGCTCTTGGGCGGTGTGCCTTTTGTCGCCTAGGCTCAGCAGTTTGAGCACCGCCTGCTGTCGCTTAGCGACGGCACTGCTGCTGTGCCTAGAGCTACCGACTGATGGCGCCGTGCCCACGGATGGTAGTTCGGAGGAGGAGGTGGAGGAGGGGTGGGAGGAGGAGGAGGCATAGTAGGCCTGAAACACCTGGACCGAGGTAGGCCCCGCAATCCTCGGCGTCGGCAGTATATGAGCAGCCCCAGGGTCAGACTCGGTCCCAGCCTCCACCAAGTTAACCCAATGTGCCGTCAGCGATATATAGTGGCCCTGCCCGGCAGCACTCGTCCACGTGTCCGTGGTCAGGTGGACCTTGTCAGAAACGGCGTTGGTCAGGGCACGGATGATGTTGTCTGACACGTGCTGGTGCAGGGCTGGGACGGCACATCGGGAAAAGTAGTGGCGGCTGGGGACCGAATACCGAGGGGCGGCCGCCGCCATGAGGTTGCGAAAGGCCTCGGTCTCTACTAGCCTATAGGGCAGCATCTCCAGGCTAAGCAATCTGGAGATGTGCACATTAAGGGCTTGGGCGTGCGGGTGGGTTGCACTATATTTGCGTTTCCGCTCCAGCGTCTGGGGTATGGAGAGCTGAACGCTGGTGGATGCTGTGGAGGATCGTGGAGGCGACGATGGGGTTTTTGTGGCAGGGTCCTGGGCAGGGGGCTGACTAGCAGCTGACACAGGGGAAGGAGCAGTGGTGTGCACGGCCGGAGGTGAACGGGCTTGTTGCCACTGAGTGGGGTGCTTAGCATTCATATGCCTGCGCATACTGGTGGTAGTTAAGCTAGTAGTGGTGGAACCCCTGCTGAGCCTGGTTTGGCAAATGTTGCACACCACAGTCCGTCGGTCATCCGGTGTTTCCTTAAAGAACCTCCACACTTCTGAAGATCTAGCCCTCGCCGCAAGAGCCCTCACCACGGGAGCTTCACTAGTTGACAGTGGCGCTGATGCACCAGCTCTGGCCCTGCCTCTCCGTCTGGCCCCACCACTGCCTCTTCCAACCTGTTCAGGTCGAGGACTCTCCTCCGTCTCAGAAGCACTGTGTTCACCCGGCCTCTCAACCCAGCTTGGGTCTGTCACCTCATCATCCTCCGATCCCTCAGTCTGCTCCCCCCTCGGACTTCCTGCCCTGACAACAACTTCCCCACTGTCTGACAACCGTGTCTCCTCATCGTCGGACACCTCTTTACACACTTCCACTACGTCAAGAAGGTCATCATCACCCACAGACTGTGACTGGTGGAAAACCTGGGCATCGGAAAATTGCTCAGCAGCAACCGGACAAGTGGTTTGTGACTGTGGGAAGGGTCCAGAAAACAGTTCCTCAGAGTATGCCGGTTCAAATGCCAAATTTTCCTGGGAGGGGGCAGACTGGGGGGGAGGAGGCTGAGGTGCAGGAGCTGGAGGAGTGGCGATTTCGGTGACATGGGTGGACTGCGTGGAAGACTGACTGGTGGTGGACAAATTGCTCGAAGCATTGTCAGCAATCCACGACATCACCTGTTCGCACTGTTCTGGCCTCAACAGTGCTCTACCACGAGTCCCAGTAACTTCAGACATGAACCTAGGGAGTGTAGCTCTGCGGCGTTCCCCTGCTCCCTCATCAGCAGGTGGTGTCTCACCCCGCCCAGGACCACGGCCTCTGACCCCTGCAGTAGTTGGACGCCCACGTCCCCGCCCTCGTCCTCTACCCCTAGCCCTCGGGTTAAACATTTTTAAAATGAGAGTTATAACTTTATTTTTTTTTTTACTTTTTTTTTTTTTTTTTTTTTTTTTTTTGTGTTTTTTGTTTTTTTTTGAGTTTTTAAAACCAAACAATGCTATCCTATTGCTATGGCTATTTTCTAGCCAAGTATCAAAGGAAGCACAGTACTATGCCAGATGAGATGACACTGAGTTATTGCCTAATAGAAATCCAACCCCTACTGAATTTTGCCACTTCGGCCTTTGCTATGGATATGTGCGCCACTAAGCGCAGAACACAGCGGTCGCAAGTCCCACTACAAATTGCTCAGAATTGGCAAGTACATGCACTGCAGAAACTACAGCCACCAGCAGATCAACCAGAAATCAAATATATAGAACGCTACTGTAGGCTTCAAGATCAAGAAGCTGTTTGTATTCTCCTATGGCTATTTTCTAGCCAAGTATCAAAGGAAGCACAGTACTATGCCGGATGAGATGACACTGAGTTATTGCCTAATAGAAATCCAACCCCTACTGAATTTTGCCACTTCGGCCTTTGCTATGGATATGTGCGCCACTAAGCGCAGAACACAGCGGTCGCAAGTCCCACTACAAATTGCTCAGAATTGGCAAGTACATGCACTGCAGAAACTACAGCCACCAGCAGATCAACCAGAAATCAAATATATAGAACGCTACTGTAGGCTTCAAGATCAAGAAGCTGTTTGTATTCTCCTATGGCTATTTTCTAGCCAAGTATCAAAGGAAGCACAGTACTATGCCGGATGAGATGACACTGAGTTATTGCCTAATAGAAATCCAACCCCTACTGAATTTTGCCACTTCGGCCTTTGCTATGGATATGTGCGCCACTAAGCGCAGAACACAGCGGTCGCAAGTCTCACTACAAATTGCTCAGAATTGGCAAGTACATGCACTGCAGAAACTACAGCCACCAGCAGATCAACCAGAAATCAAATATATAGAACGCTACTGTAGGCTTCAAGATCAAGAAGCTGTTTGTATTCTCCTATGGCTATTTTCTAGCCAAGTATCAAAGGAAGCACAGTACTATGCCGGATGAGATGACACTGAGTTATTGCCTAATAGAAATCCAACCCCTACTGAATTTTGCCACTTCGGCCTTTGCTATGGATATGTGCGCCACTAAGCGCAGAACACAGCGGTCGCAAGTCCCACTACAAATTGCTCAGAATTGGCAAGTACATGCACTGCAGAAACTACAGCCACCAGCAGATCAACCAGAAATCAAATATATAGAACGCTACTGTAGGCTTCAAGAAGCTGTTTGTATTCTCCTATGGCTATTTTCTAGCCAAGTATCAAAGGAAGCACAGTACTATGCCAGATGAGATGACACTGAGTTATTGCCTAATAGAAATCCAACCCCTACTTAATTTTGCCACTTCAGCCTTTGCTATGGATATGTGCGCCACTAAGCGCAGAACACAGCGGTCGCAAGTCTCACTACAAATTGCTCAGAATTGGCAAGTACATGCACTGCAGAAACTACAGCCACCAGCAGATCAACCAGAAATCAAATATATAGAACGCTACTGTAGGCTTCAAGAAGCTGTTTGTATTCTCCTATGGCTATTTTCTAGCCAAGTATCAAAGGAAGCACACTACTATGCCAGATGAGATGACACTGAGTTATTGCCTAATAGAAATCCAACCCCTACTGAATTTTGCCACTTCAGCCTTTGCTATGGATATGTGCGCCACTAAGCGCAGAACACAGCGGTCGCAAGTCTCACTACAAATTGCTCAGAATTGGCAAGTACATGCACTGCAGAAACTACAGCCACCAGCAGATCAACCAGAAATCAAATATATAGAACGCTACTGTAGGCTTCAAGAAGCTGTTTGTATTCTCCTATGGCTATTTTCTAGCCAAGTATCAAAGGAAGCACAGTACTATGCCGGATGAGATGACACTGAGTTATTGCCTAATAGAAATCCAACCCCTACTGAATTTTCCCACTTCGGTCTTTGCTATGGATATGTGTGCCACTAAGAGCTAAACACAACGGTAGCAAGTCCCCCTGCTAATTCCTCACAAAATGGTAAAAGATGCAAATTAAAATAAAAAAAGTAGAACGTTATTGTAGCCCTAAGAAGGGCTGTTGGGTTCTTTGAGAATCACTCCTGCCTAACAGTAAGCTAATAGAACACCCTAACGCTTTCCCTGAGCAGCAGCAGCTCTCTCCCTAGCGGCATCCAGACACAGAATGATCCGAGCAGCACGGGCAGGGGCTAGTCTATCCCAGGGTCACCTGATCTGGCCAGCCAACCACTGCTATCGACGTGTAAGGGTACCACGTCATGCTGGGTGGAGTGCAGAGTCTCCTGGCTTGTGATTGGCTCTGTTTCTGGCCGCCAAAAAGCAAAACGGCGGGAGCTGCCATTTTCTCGAGCGGGCGAAGTATTCGTCCGAGTAACGAGCAGTTTCGAGTACCCTAATGCTCGACCGAGCATCAAGCTCGGACGAGCATGTTCGCTCATCTCTATTTGTAATCTATCTGATCGAATGTACGTGTAAATTACAATATGTTGGCCGCACCATTCAACCATTGAGAGACCGTATGAATTAACATCGGAGTAACATCACCAACGGTTTTCTCCTCCACAGTATATCAAAACATGCAGCCTTGCATCACAAACAGAATTATAGGGAATTCAACATAACACCAATTGAACATGTGAGTCCCTCCACCTCCCAGCGTTTCGATCATCTAAAGAAACGCGAAATGTACTGGATCTATAAACTTCAGAGTCTTATGCCAGCTGGCCTCAACGAATCCCTTGAAAATATCTTCTAAACAATAAACAATAAACTTATTTACCACACCCCTCTGTATTCTCCCCTTTATCAGTTATCCTTTCAATTACACTCCCCACATACTGCAATATACAGCCTCAACTTACCTACTATCACCACACACTCCTTTATCCGTTCCCACTCCATTGTTATACTCATTGTTTTTTTTTTTTTTTTTTTTTTTTTTTTTTTTTTTCTCTTTAGCCTGTTTTTTGAGATATCATTTTATCCAACACCACTACCCTTTTATGTCAATATTATCCATATTTTTTAATATTTTTTTTTTTTTTTTTTTTTTTTTTAATCCATTTCTTTTATCTCATGTTAGTGGACTAAACGGTCCTTTACTCATTCATCAGCTAGCAATCATGACTATGTGTATTTAATCTTCCTTTTGTACCCTATCTATTATGTATTTATGTATACTTTCATTTTTTATATGTATCCTATTGATTACCTAGTTATTGAAGTGTCCTGATTAATGATTATTTATTAATTTTTCATTATGTATATATATGTATATGTATGTATGTATGTGTGTATATATATATATATATATATGTATTATCCATTTATTGTTACCTATATTTATATGGTTGTTTGTACCCTATTGATTACCTACTTATTGAAGGGTCCTGATTACTTCTTTATTATATATATTCTTTATCCATTTATTGTTACCTATATTTATAATTATATTTATATGGTTATGTTTATGTGATCAGTATTTGTTACCAACATGCAAAGTTTTTATCTCTCCTTGGTCTCCATATCCACTATTGTCCTTTTCCCCCTCTCATAGTATTCGTAGTGTTCCTCAATTTCCCCCCTTCCCCATCTGGTATTTACCACTAAGTCGTTTTTACACACAGTGGCAACACTTGTACCTCTTTTTCTACACACGCCGATGTCCCGTTCTCAGCGCGCATGCGCCGGCTCCCGCTGCTTGCCGCTCTGTACGCAGGCGCCGGCGTTCTTACTCTCATAAGAGACACGCTTCCCGTGCGCCTGCTCCAGTAGCAGACCGCCTGAGCTCCCTCTCAGCGCTCCTCTGTAAGTACTACTGGTTCTTTCTTCCCTCCTCTACAAGTGTTTTAGTGGCTAATAGCTAAGGCTATTATTTAAATGATCTCTCTCTTCACTCATTCTCTTTTTGTTCTTCCCATACAGTCTGAGTTCCCACTCAGCACTTCCATGTAAGTTATTTGAGCAATTTTTACTCTCTCATCCCCACTTTTCTCTATAACCAGCATTTCAGCATACTATTCTCTGTGCTTTTCTATACTTTCCAGCCATCCCTCTTTTCTTCATTTTGGTTCATTTACCCCATTCATTATACAATCTAATTCATTTAAAAATATTTATTTATTTAATTAACTTATTTAAAAGTATTTACTTATGTTTTTAACATACAATGTAATTAATTCATATCTATTTCATATATCAACTCTCAGTTGCTACTTTTATTGTCCATCATTTTATCCATATTTTAATTATCATGTCACCATTATCCCTTCTACTTCTACTGTCCTTGTTCTTCTAGTACCACACTTTTTGTACTACCGTGTATCTCTTACACGATCATTTTTCTAAAATTATGTATATGTTTTAGCACTAAGTATAAATTGATCTACATGTATTTATTTTCCATATGGTCCACTATGTTCTTTATCAATTTTATGTATGTATTTGTTTTGCTAGTTTGGTCTGACGAAGGGGTCTCCCCGAAACGCGTTGCCTTTGGATTTCACTGCTACCAATAAAAATTGTGTTAATCACTACACTTGGAGATTTCTGTTCGGTTACTAGCGCACTTTCCCGGCCCTCTCCATTTTTCTCTTTATACAAACCAGTGATCCTGTCCTCCCCCCATAGCCTGATGCTGCCACCACCATGTGTCACTGCTGGGATTGTATTTGTCAGTTGATGAGCGGCTCCTTGTTTTCTCCAACACTTAGAATGAACACCAAAAAGTAAAATCTTCATCTTATCACATCAGAGAATCTTATTTCTCATTGTCTGTGTCCTTCATCTGTTTTGCACACTGTATGCAGCTTTCATGTGTCTTGCACTGAGGAGAAGCTTCCAGACTCTGCCATAAAGCCCCAACTGCTGGAGGCTGCAGTGATAGGTGACTCCCATCTCCCTACTGCATCTCTGGAGCTCAGCCACAGTGATCTTGGGGTTCTTATTAACCTTTCTCACCAAGGCTCTTCTTCGCTTAGTTTGGCGTGACGGTCAGGTCGAGGAAGAGTGGAGTTTATTCCAAGCTACTTCCTTTAACGGATAATGGAGGCCACTGTGCTCTTAGGAACCATGAGTGCTGCGTAAATTCTTTTGTAACCTTGGCCAGATCTGTGCCTGGAACAATTTTATATCCTTGGGCAGTTGCTTAGACCTCATGATTCTTATGTGCTCTGACATGCACTGTGAGCTGTGAGGTCTTATATAGACAGATGTGTGCCTTTCCTAAACAAGTCCATCATTTTAATTAAAAACAGCTGGATCCAGCAGAACATCTCAAGGAGGATCAGCAGTGACAATGACAGTTAATGTGAGTTAAATACAAGTGTCACAGCAAATGGTCTGAATACTTACTTAATAAAACTATAGTGAACAATGCAAAATTGATATTATAAAAAACTATGTTATCGTATTTTACTTTTACTTCTACCTTCCCATAAATTTAAGTCAGCATGTAACAGGTGTCCCAAAATGAAAAATATAATACATTTATGGCTTTCAGAAATCTGCCAAGAAAATACATGGAAAAGAATTTCTGTTTTTCTGAGCTTTCACATTTCGCTTCCCAAATTCCAAAAGCCAAAACTTTTTTATAACTATTTTTCCATTCGCTGATGCATGAGGGCTTACAATCTGCAGGACAAATTATACTTACTAATGTCACCGCTTTATATTCTGTGTAATCTACTTGGAAGCTGGAAAAAGTTCCAAAAGTGAATGAATTAACAAAAAATCAAATCAGCAATTAGGGGGTAGTACTATGGAGGGTTAAATTATTAAAATATAGCTTTTATTAATCAGTCATAAAAAACCACCTTTAGGCGGATACAAATAGATATGTCAACAGGGGTAACACTGGGCACTCATCACCCGATACCCATGCGGAAGTGTATATATGTGATAACACAAAAAGCTGAAACACAAATCAATGTGGAATACCTTAACTCAATAGATGATGGTCTCCTACCATGATTCCAGTGTCTCCAAGCTCGACGGGTAGGTAGTGGGGGCAACTTTGAACTATCCTGTCCCTGAGGCCACCCCTTTAACTCCTGCCCTGACAAGGACAGTCCACATCTGTCCTTATCACTAAAGGTGTATGCCCACTGTCAGCGTCACTTATCCCTGACGCGTTTCGTCATTAGACTCCTCAGAGGGATAGGAACTAATATCGCCTTCCACACATTGCGGTTAGGCGTGCATGGAGCATATCAAGTTCGATGAAAGCATGTTATCCAACAATGCTTAAGGAGATAACTGCACCTCTCCTGTCCTGGTGGTGGACCCGGAGAGTGTGTGTGCAGGCTGGCGGTGGTGAGCGCCACAATACAGGCACTTCCGCCTCATAAAGACCAGAAGCCCCGCCTCCGCAACCTGTGATTGGGCGCACCTCCATCCCTCCTTAACTGCTATAGGTCAAACCTTTGTCCGTCGTATGCGCGCGGCGGACCGCGTTGAGAGCATCTTCTCAGACGGACCTGAGTGAGAACTATTGCTTCATAACAGAACGGAAAGGCGGAGGAGAGTGCGCATGCGCAGAATCAGATGGGGGAGGTCTATGGGTCACGTCTCCTAGAGACGCTGATGCGTCCAGCCCCCGTGCTGGACGTGAATGTACTCTTAGTGGTATGGCAGAATCTTACGGAGGATGCCAGATCAACAACGATGTGGATATCGGACTAAACTTACTGCATCCAAACTGAACACTATTATGTACAATACACAATCGCAGACATTAGTGAACGTTTGATGACAACATAGTAAGTAGGTAAGTGGTACTGTGAACCCAATGCCCCAATGGATCAACATTTTAAATGGAGCAAATTTAAAGTGATACACAGCATATTTATGCTAAGGATAGGGACAATATAGGTGGAATACAATATTTATGCTAAAGATAGGGACAATCTGGATGGAGTGCAAAACTTAGCAACTGCTATTGCTATGGCTGGCGATGCCATTGCCATGCAGGGACAGGGACATTCAACATTTATCATTAAGAGTAGTTATTGTATCATACTATGGAAGTCCTGAGGTCCCTCTAGAAATGATATAAGGTCCTGAGGACCTCACAGGAATGATACAAAGGACAGTTGATCGTTGAGCCCTTTAGGCTGGATGGTATCTAGCCTATAGATCCACTTCGCCTCCTTTTGGAGGATCATTTTGTCCCAGTTACCACCCCGTTCAGGGTATGGGACTTTCCCGATCCCCATAAAGCGTAGAGCTGTCGCGTCACCTTTATGGTGTAACCATATATGGTTAGATATGGGTTTATCCCTTTTGTGGGTTATATCCCCTAGATGTTCTCCCACTCTTCTGCGCAGTTCTCTAAAGGTCTTGCCTACGTACTCAAGGCCACACTTGCAGGTGACCTTATAGATTACACCCATACTTTTACAGTTTATGTAATCTCTGATGTTAAATTGGGCCCCGGTCGTATTACTCCTGAATGTTTTGCCAGTCTGTATGTATGGGCATGCGATACACCCACTGCAACGAAAACTGCCCGTTATTTGTCTATCCAGCCAGGTGCCCGGTGGTTTCGGCGGTGTATAGTGGCTGTTGACTAACCGATCTCGAATTGATCGAGTTTTTCGAAAGGTTATTGATGGCATTGGGCCCACTAGGCATTTTACATGCTCATCCATGAGTAAAATAGGCCAGTGTTTTTCTATGATTTTCCGGGCCTGGTTGGCCCCATTGTCAAACGTGGCTATTACCCTAAGATTTTTGTCTTGTGTTTTTGCCTCGGATGAGCTCCTCAGTAGGTCATTCCGATTCCTACTGAGGCTGTGTTGATATGCCTCTCTGAGAGTCCTGTCCGGATAGCCACGTTCCAGAAATCTGTGTCTCAGTTCTGCGGCCTGTAATCGGAACTCTCTCTCCGTGCTACAGTTGCGACGTACCCGCAAGTACTGGCCCTTGGGGATGCCTCTCCGAAGTGCCAAGGGGTGATGACTGTCCCACTTTAGCAGTGAGTTAGTCGCCGTCGGTTTGCGGTATATGGATGACTCCAAGGAACCATCCTCCGATTTCCTGATAAGCACATCAAGAAAGGGGAGCTCTCGGCTGTGCATCTCGGACGTGAACCGAAGTCCTATATGGTTGTCATTTAGTGACTCCACAAATTTTTGGAAGCCTTCAGGCTCCCCCTTCCATAGTACAAAAACATCATCGATGTATCGCAAGAATAATTCTACGTTTTCGATACCCTGTGGTGGGTTTTCACCAAAGACCGTGGTGGCCTCCCACCAGCCCAGGAGCAAATTGGCGTAGGAGGGAGCACAAGGGCTCCCCATTGCCGTGCCCCTGAGCTGGTGGTAGACCCGGCCATCAAAAAGAAATGCGTTTCTTGTGAGCGTAAAATGCAAGAGGTCCTGAACAAAATTATTATGCAATCGATATTGTGTGCCCCGTGTTGATAAAAAATATTCTACTGCCTCCAGACCTTTGTCATGGGGAATGGAGGAGTACAGGGCCTCCACATCGATACTCCCCAGTATCGTTCCCTCTTCCAGATGGCTCAGAAGGTCGGACGTATTCCTCAGGTATGACGGTAGTGATAGAACAAAGGACCTCGCTGTGGTGAGGATTATTTTGAGATCAGCTAGATACTTAGCTGTTGGGTTGGAACTCAGGATTTCATAACCCGTCCTGTCTCCTAGCAAGTCCTTGCATATTGTCGCGTACTGAGATGTGTCCATCACAACAATATTACCGCCTTTATCCGAAGGCTTTATTGTCACATTGCGTTCTCTTTCTAGCTCCCGCAATGCTAGCATCTCTTCCTTTGTACAGTTATGTGCTACTTTAACCGGTTGGAGTTGTTTAAGTTCCTCACACACTAATTCAACAAAAACGTCAACACAGGATACATCCCCCTGTGGTGGCATCTTTGTGCTTTTGTTCTTGAGTGTGGTAAATGGGCCCAGTCCCGTCTGTATGGGATCAGACTGCGCTAGACTTTCCAGCAGTCTAATATCTTCTACCATATCCGAGGGGACTCCCAATTCCCTAGCAGTTTTGTCCTGTTGTCTCTTAAAAAGTCTTTGCCAGTTGAGTTTTCGGGCCAACCGGTTAAAGTAGCACATAACTGTACAAAGGAAGAGATGCTAGCATTGCGGGAGCTAGAAAGAGAACGCAATGTGACAATAAAGCCTTCGGATAAAGGCGGTAATATTGTTGTGATGGACACATCTCAGTACGCGACAATATGCAAGGACTTGCTAGGAGATAGGACGGGTTATGAAATCCTGAGTTCCAACCCAACAGCTAAGTATCTAGCTGATCTCAAAATAATCCTCACCACAGCGAGGTCCCAAGGGGTAATTAGTGATGACGAACTTTCTTTCCTCATCCAGTCACCCCAACGATGGCAACGTTTTATTGTCTCCCGAAGATACACAAAGGGGTTACACCCCTAAAAGGGAGACCCATCGTGTCGGGGGTGAATTCACTTAATCAGAATATAGGGATCTACATCGATAAGATTTTACGCCCCTTTGTTCTATCACTACCGTCATACCTGAGGGATACGTCCGACCTTCTGAGCCATCTGGAGGGTCTTACGGTGGAAGAGGGAACGATACTGGGGAGTATCGATGTGGAGGCCCTGTACTCCTCCATTCCCCATGACAAAGGTCTGGAGGCAGTAGAATATTTTTTATCAACACGGGGCACACAATATCGATTGCATAATAATTTTGTTCAGGACCTCTTGCATTTTACGCTCACAAGAAACGCATTTCTTTTTGATGGCCGGGTCTACCACCAGCTCAGGGGCACGGCAATGGGGAGCCCTTGTGCTCCCTCCTACGCCAATTTGCTCCTGGGCTAGGGGAAGGCCACCACGGTCTTTGGTGAAATCCCACCACAGGGTATCGAAATCGTAGAATTATTCTTGCGATACATCGATGATGTTTTTGTACTGTGGAAGGGGGAGCCTGAAGGCTTCCAAAAATTTGTGGAGTCGCTAAATGACAACCATATAGGACTTCGGTTCACGTCCGAGATGCACAGCCGAGAGCTCCCCTTTCTTGATGTGCTTATCAGGAAATCGGAGGATGGTTCCTTGGAGTCATCCATATACCGCAAACCGACGGCGACTAACTCACTGCTAAAGTGGGACAGTCATCACCCCTTGGCACTTCGGAGAGGCATCCCCAAGGGCCAGTACTTGCGGGTACGTCGCAACTGTAGCACGGAGAGAGAGTTCCGATTACAGGCCGCAGAACTGAGACACAGATTTCTGGAACGTGGCTATCCGGACAGGACTCTCAGAGAGGCATATCAACACAGCCTCAGTAGGAATCGGAATGATCTACTGAGGAGCTCATCCGAGGCAAAAACACAAGACAAAAATCTTAGGGTAATAGCCACGTTTGACAATGGGGCCAACCAGGCCCGGAAAATCATAGAAAAACACTGGCCTATTTTACTCATGGATGAGCATGTAAAATGCCTAGTGGGCCCAATGCCATCAATAACCTTTCGAAAAACTCGATCAATTCGAGATCGGTTAGTCAACAGCCACTATACACCGCCGAAACCACTGGGCACCTGGCTGGATAGACAAATAACGGGCAGTTTTCGTTGCAGTGGGTGTATCGCATGCCCATACATACAGACTGGCAAAACATTCAGGAGTAATACGACCGGGGCCCAATTTAACATCAGAGATTACATAAACTGTAAAAGTATGGGTGTAATCTATAAGGTCACCTGCAAGTGTGGCCTTGAGTACGTAGGCAAGACCTTTAGAGAACTGCGCAGAAGAGTGGGAGAACATCTAGGGGATATAACCCACAAAAGGGATAAACCCATATCTAACCATATATGGTTACACCATAAAGGTGACGCGACAGCTCTACGCTTTATGGGGATCGAGAAAGTCCCATACCCTGAACGGGGTGGTAACTGGGACAAAATGATCCTCCAAAAGGAGGCAAAGTGGATCTATAGGCTAGATACCATCCAGGCTAAAGGGCTCAACGATCAACTGTCCTTTGTATCATTCCTGTGAGGACCTCAGGACCTTATATCATTTCTAGAGGGACCTCAGGACTTCCATAGTATGATACAATAACTACTCTTAATGATAAATGTTGAATGTCCCTGTCCCTGCATGGCAATGGCATCGCCAGCCATAGCAATAGCAGTTGCTAAGTTTTGCACTCCATCCAGAATGTCCCTATCTTTAGCATAAATATTGTATTCCACCTATATTGTCCCTATCCTTAGCATAAATATGCTGTGTATCACTTTAAATTTGCTCCATTTAAAATGTTGATCCGTTGGGGCATTGGGTTCACAGTACCACTTACCTACTTACTATGTTGTCATCAAACGTTCACTAATGTCTGCGATTGTGTATTGTACATAATAGTGTTCAGTTTGGATGCAGTAAGTTTAGTCCGATATCCACATCGTTGTTGATCTGGCATCCTCCGTAAGATTCTGCCATACCACTAAGAGTACATTCACGTCCAGCACGGGGGCTGGACGCATCAGCGTCTCTAGGAGACGTGACCCATAGACCTCCCCCATCTAATTCTGCGCATGCGCACTCTCCTCCGCCTTTCCGTTCTGTTATGAAGCAATAGTTCTCACTCAGGTCTGTCTGAGAAGATGCTCTCAACGCGGTCCGCCACGCGCATACGACGGACAAAGGTTTGACCTATAGCAGTTAAGGAGGGATGGAGGTGCGCCCAATCACAGGTTGCGGAGGCGGGGCTTCTGGTCTTTATGAGGCGGAAGTGCCTGTATTGTGGCGCTCACCACTGCCAGCCTGCACACACACTCTCCGGGTCCACCACCAGGACAGGAGAGGTGCAGTTATCTCCTTAAGCATTGTTGGATAACATGCTTTCATCGAACTTGATATGCTCCATGCACGCCTAACCGCAATGTGTGGAAGGCGATATTAGTTCCTATCCCTCTGAGGAGTCTAATGACGAAACGCGTCAGGGATAAGTGACGCTGACAGTGGGCATACACCTTTAGTGATAAGGACAGATGTGGACTGTCCTTGTCAGGGCAGGAGTTAAAGGGGTGGCCTCAGGGACAGGATAGTTCAAAGTTGCCCCCACTACCTACCCGTCGAGCTTGGAGACACTGGAATCATGGTAGGAGACCATCATCTATTGAGTTAAGGTATTCCACATTGATTTGTGTTTCAGCTTTTTGTGTTATCACATATATACACTTCCGCATGGGTATCGGGTGATGAGTGCCCAGTGTTACCCCTGTTGACATATCTATTTGTATCCGCCTAAAGGTGGTTTTTTATGACTGATTAATAAAAGCTATATTTTAATAATTTAACCCTCCATAGTACTACCCCCTAATTGCTGATTTGATTCTTATACTGGAGGTTCGTGTATAATCTATATTGTATTTCTTCGGCTGAACATTTTTGAATTAACAAAAAAATTACATTTTTAAGCAGCATTTACAGCTTTAAAGAGAGCTGGTCATGACACTAACCCCCTCCCCAAAGCCCACTAACAGTTCCTCCTTCTGTAATTTGTATGTCCCCTGGAGGTGTTTTCTAGGCATATTTCTAGGTTGCAGCATGATTGAAAAATTATCTTTAATTCTTTTGTCGGAAGGCATTCAGGCAACCCCGCCCACTGAAGTCATGTAACCCCACCTCCTGCTGTCATGTAACCCCACCTCCTGCAGTCGTGTAACCCCACCTCCTACAGTCAGTCTACTCTTCACACTCATTGGGGCAGATTTACTTACCCGGCCCATTCGCGATCCAGCGGCGCATTCTCTGAACAGGATTCGGGTCCGGACGGGATTTATGAAGGTAGTTCCTCCGCCGTCCACCAGGTGGCGCTGCTGCGCTGAAAATCATCTGAACACGCCGGAATACACCGAGCTGGACCAGGTGAAGGTAAGCGCTTCCCAAGCGACACATTTTCGTTTTTTAAATGCAGCGTTTTTTTCGAATACGTCGGGTTTTCGTTCGGCCATGCCCCCTGATTTCCGTCGCGTGCATGCCAGCGCCGATGCGCCACAATCCGATCGCGTGCACCAAAATCCCGGGACAATTCAGTACAATCGGCGCAAATCGGAAATTTTTGGGTAACACGGTGGGAAAACGCGAAACGGGCCCTTAGTAAATGACCCCCATTGCAACTGAATTCTGCTTTGCCAGAATTATCACAAGCTACAACCATCTGTGATAAGGTAATTTCCTGCCTCTCATTAATCACTTTACTTTAACACAGTTTAGGCTCAATTTTGGGGCAGTTTAGGCGCAATGTTAGATTCAGGCACTTACATGTGATCCTGCTACAAGCTCCTCTCTGCTTCCCCCACATCCCAGCATGAAGATAACACTCACAGCAGCACCCAGGTGTGTGACACCCTGCACCCAGTGACCTCCTCAGCAGGGGCTTCTCCTGGAGGGGATCCCCCAGTGCTAATCTCCTGTAATTCTGCACAGTATCCTCTTCAGACACTAGTGTGGTCATCCTGCTACACGGGGGACACTTCTCTGTACTATCTGCAAAATTCTGCAAACTTCTCTCCTGTCCTGCTGTGAGCTGAGGATTTTGCAGAATGTTTTGTAAATAGAAGGTCATGAACTGTAAATAGAGTCTTCAGCTCCTGTCTGTAGTGTCTGCAGTATCTGTATTATCTGTACTAGTGTCTTCAGTGTATGTAATGTCTGTATTATCTGTACTAGTGTCTGCAGTGTATGTAATGTCTGTACTAGTGTCTGCAGTGTCTGTATTATCTGTACTAGTGCCTGCAGTGTATGTAATGTCTGTACTAGTGTCTGCAGTGTATGTAATATCTGTACTAGTATCTGCAGTGTACGTAATGTCTTTACTTGTGTCTGCAGTGTATGTAATGTCTGTACTAGTGTCTGCAGTGTATGTAATTTCTGTACTAGTGTCTGCAGTGTATGTAATATCTGTACTAGTATCTGCAGTGTACGTAATGTCTTTACTTGTGTCTGCAGTGTATGTAATGTGTGTGCTAGAGTCTGCAGTGTATGTAATGTCTGTACTAGTGTCTGCAGTATAGGTAATGTGTGTGCTAGAGTCTGCAGTGTATGTAATGTCTGTAATACTTTCTGCAGTGTATGTAATGTCTGTACTAGTGTCTGCAGTATATGTAATGTGTGTGCTAGAGTCTGCTGTGTATGTAATGTCTATACTAGTGTCTGCAGTATATGTAATGTGTGTGCTAGAGTCTGCAGTGTATGTAATGTCTGTAGTACTTTCTGCAGTGTATGTAATGTCTGTACTAGTGTCTGCAGTGTATGTTTTGTGTGTGCTAGTATCTGCAATGTCTGTAGTGTCTGTACTAATGTCTGCAGTGTCTGTAGTATATGTACTAGTGTCTTTAGTGTCTTTAGTGTCTGCACTAGTGTTTGCAGTGTCTGTAGTATATGTACTAGTGTCTGCAGTGTCTGCAGTGTCTGTACTAGTGTCTGCAGTGTCTGTAGTGTCTGTACTAGTGTATGCAGTGTATGTAATGTCTGTACTAGATTCTGTAGTGTATATAATGTCTGTACTAGTGTATGCAGTGTCTGTAATGTCTGTACTAGTGCCTGCAGTGTCTGTAATGTCTGTACTAGTGTCTGCAGTGTCCGAAATGTCTGTACTAGTGCCTGCAGTGTCTGTAATGTCTGTACTAGTGTCTGCAGTGTATGTAATGTCTGTACTAGTGTCTGCAGTGTCTGTAATGTATGTACTAGTGTCTGCAGTGTATGTAATTTCTGTACTAGTGTCTGCAGTTTATGTAATGTGTGCTAGAGTCTGCTGTGTATGTAATGCCTATACTAATGTCTGCAGTATATGTAATGTGTGTGCTAGAGTCTGCAGTGTATGTAGTGTCTGTAATAGTGTCTGCAGTGTATGTAATGTCTGTACTAGTGTCTGCAGTGTATGTTATGTGTGTACTAGTATCTGCAGTGTATGTCATGTCTGTACTAGTGTCTGCAGTTTAGGTAATGTGTGTGCTAGAGTCTGCAGTGTCTGTAATGTCTGTACTACTTTCTGCAGTGTATGTAATGTCTGTACTAGTGTCTGCAGTGTATGTTATGTTTGTGCTAGTATTTGCAGTGTCTATAGTGTCTGTACTAGTGTCTGCAGTGTCTCTAGTGTCTGTACTAGTGTCTGCAGTGTCTATAGTATATGTACTAGTGTCTGCAGTGTCTATAGTGTCTGTACTAGTGTCTGCAGTGTCTGTAGTGTATGTACTAGTGTCTGCTGTGTATGTAATGTCTGTACTAGATTCTGTAGGGCAGTGATGGGGAACCTTTTAGAGACCGAGTGTCCAAACTACAACCAAAGTCCAGTTATTTACCGTGAAGTGCCAATGTGCCATTTTAAGCAGTAACTTATTGCTACTTGTTCTTCCACTTCTTTAATTGTATCGGCCGCCTGAGGCCACCAATACAGTTGAAAGAAGGAGGGCAAATTCAGACTATCATTGTAGCTTCCCTCCCGGGTCTCTCTGTACAGGAAGAATGTTAGGTCCAGCAGGATGAGCTCCAAAGATAATGCAGTTCTGTCAACACCTTCTCACTTTTCAAGCAGTTCCAAACAGTCAATGAAGTGTCGCTGTAAAATAGTGCTGAGAGCAACATCTTATAAGTTGCCTGTGACTGTGGGAAAATTTAATGGCTTTGGTCCTGTTTGGTGAACTCTGTCCTGGGCTGATGACCTGAGTGCCCACAGAAAGGGCTCTGTGTGCCACCTCTGGCACCAGTGCCATAGGTTCGCCATCACTGCTGTAGGGTATGTAATGTCTGTACTAGTGTCTGCAGTGTCTGTAATGTCTGTACTATTGTCTGCAGTGTCTGTAGTGTATGTACTAGTGTCTGCAGTGTATGTAATGTCTGTACTAGATTCTGTAGTGTATGTAATGTATGTACTAGTGTCTGCAGTGTCTGTAATGTCTGTACTAGTGTCTGCAGTGTCTGTAGTGTATGTACTAGTGTCTGCAGTGTCTATAGTGTATGTACTAGTGTCTGCAGTGTATGTAATGTCTGTACTAGTGTCTGCAGTGTCTGTAATGTCTGTACTAGTGTCTGCAGTGTCTGTAATGTCTGTACTAGTGTCTGCAGTGTATGTAATGTCTGTACTAGTGTCTGCAGTGTATGTAATGTCTGTACTAGTGTCTGCAGTGTATGTAATGCCTGTATTCGTGCCTGCAGTGTATGTAATTTCTGAACTAGTGTCTGCAGTGTATGTAATGACTGTACTAGTGTCTGCAGTGTATGTTATGTGTGTACTAGTATCTGCAGTGTCTTTAGTGTCTGTACTTGTGTCTGCAGTGTCTGTACTAGTGTATGCAGTGTATGTAATGTCTGTACTAGATTCTGTAGTGTATGTAATGTCTGTACTAGTGTCTTCAGTGTCTGTAATGTCTGTACTAGTGTCTGCAGTGTATGTAATGCCTGTATTCGTGCCTGCAGTGTATGTAATTTCTGTACTAGTGTCTGCAGTGTATGTAATGACTGTACTAGTGTCTGCAGTGTATGTTATGTGTGTACTAGTATCTGCAGTGTCTTTAGTGTCTGTACTAGTGTCTGCAGTGTCTGTACTAGTGTATGCAGTGTATGTAATGTCTGTACTAGATTCTGTAGTGTATGTAATGTCTGTACTAGTGTCTTCAGTGTCTGTAATGTCTGTACCAGTGTCTGCAGTGTATGTTAATGTCTGTGCTAGTGCCTGCAGTGTATGTAATGTATGTACTAGTGTCTGCAGTGTATGTCATGCCTGTACTAGTGTCTGTAGTGTCTGTATTATCTGTACTAGTGTCTGCAGTGTCTGTAATTTCTGTACTAGCGTCTGTAATGTATATACTAGTGTCTGCAGTGTATTTAATGTATGTATTAGTGTCTGCAGTGAATGTAATGTGTGTGCTAGAGTCTGCAGTGTCTTAAGTGTCTGTACTAGTGTCTGCAGTGTATGTTATGTGTGTAATTGTGTCTGCAGTGTCTGTACTAGTGTCTGCAGTGTCTGTAGTATATGTACTAGTGTCTGCAGTGTCTTAAGTGTCTGTACTAGTGTCTGCATTGTCTGTTTTGTCCGTACTAATGTATGCAGTGTATGTAATGTCTTTACTAAAGTCTGTAGTGTATCTAATGTCTGAACTAGTGTCTGCAGTATCTGTAATGTCTGTACTAGTGTCTGCAGTGTATGTAATGTCTGTACTAGTGCCAGCAGTGTATGTTAGGTATGTACTAGTGCCTGCAGTGTATGTCATGCCTGTACTAGTGTCTGTATTATCTGTACTAGTGTCTACAGTGTCTGTAATGTATGTACTTGTGTCTGTATTGTCTGCTATATCTGTACTAGTGTCTGCAGTGTCTGTATTATGTGTACTAGTGTCTGCAGTGTATGTAATGTCTGTACTAGTGTCTGCAGTGTCTGTATTATCTGTACTAGTGTCTGCAGTGTATGTAATGTCTGTACTAGTGTCTGCAGTGTATGTAATGTCTGTACTAGTGTCTGCAGTGTCTGTTTTATCTTTACTAGTGTCTGCAGTGTCTGCTGAGCTCTGCTACTGGGGATGAGCTGCTCTGCTAAGGGGCTCAGTGCTTACTTCTCAGTTTACGCCACCTTTGGGCTGGAGTGTTTTGCGCCTGAAGTCATGGTTTGTTTTTGAGACTTATCTATCTCATATCTATCTATCTAATATCTATCTATCTATCTCGTATCTATCTACCTCATATCTATCTATCTATCATCTATCTATCTATCTCATATCTATCTATCTATCTATCTATCTATCTATCTATCTATCTATCTATCTCATATCTATCTATCTATCTATCTATCTATCTATCTATCTATCTCCTATCTATCTCATATCTATCTATCTATCTATCTCATATCTATCTATCTATCTATCTATCTATCTATCTATCTATCTATCTATCTATCTATCTCCTATCTATCTATCTCATATCCATCTATCATCTATGTATCTATTGTATTTATCTAAATAAAGTAAAAAGCGGGCAGCACTCCATGGTTCAAAATTTCAAAATAAAAGGTGAACTTTATTGAACAAGTGGCGACTTAACACCTGAAGCTTGATGAAGGTGTTACACACCGAAACGTCGCCACTTGTTCAATAAAGTTCACCTTTTATTTTGAAATTTTGAACCATGGAGTGCTGCCCGCTTTTTACTTTATTTATCTACAAGAGGTTCAAGCCAGAACCTTTGGGGGCGCTGCACCCCTCCTTATTAGGAGTCCATAAGATTGTGCTGACTTGGATTTTACTTCTTCTACATCTATTGTATTTATCTATCTATCTATCCATGCATTCTTGTATTTCTATCTTTCACATCTATCTATAATATATAACTCTTCACCTTCACAGGATTTCCTCTCCAATAATTTCCACTAAAACACAAAAAATAAACTCATCATTCTAAAAAATGTAAAACCCTACAACGCACTTGAATAAATTAAATTTTGGAATTTTCTCCCGACATAGAAATCTCTATCTGCGAAAAAAAAAAATCCTCTCTGTGTTTGTGGTGAATACACATTACAATATTACTCGCTATACACAACACTCGGCATCTCGGAGAACCTACCGGAGCACATTTCTTCTTTTTTCGCAAAGATGTTTCCGAGACGGATTGTAAGTGGCAAAATATATGTTTATCTAAAATTCCGGGAGAAAAAAAAAAATTGTCCTCCCTCCTATATATATATAGCAACCTACAAAAGTTAGTTCTTGTCGAAAAAAAACCCCTGCAAAGCTGTGTATGATGAAATGTAAAAGTGGTGCGACCAGAGAGCTGTCAGTCAGCCCATCCATCTACCTGACTAATTGGCTTCTTACCATCTTCCCATCCTGTATTTTTTTTTTTCTATTACTGGTCGCCTCTGGCTAAAATGCAAATTCGGAACAATAGACACCTAAAAAAAAAAAAAAAAAAAAAAAAAATTTGTTGCTGCTTTTCTTAATTATCTGTCAGAGACCGTAAGGACCAGTGGACCCTCGGCCTTCGCAGTAGAGTTATGCTAAGCATCGAGGCATCATGGGAATTACGCTGACAGCTCATTCTCTGCGCCCTGTGTTTTTCTATGGACGAATGACAATGCAGAAAATTTTGGGTTTTTTTTCCCACAGTTCTTCAGAACAACCTGGGCTATTGCTCTGGGGAGCACAAAGCCCGACCTGTCACTCTCCGAGACATGGCCTTATTGCCGCTACTGTGACAGGATTGTTGACAAATGCCAGCAGTCATCTCCGTGTCTGGGGACGTGTCTGCCACGATTGTGTCAACACACTGACAGCCATTGTTAATGTTTAAACTTTCCGCAGCAGCAGAATCGCTGTCTCTCGCTGATGGGATTTGTCATAGGAGACTCAATCTTTGTCAAAGTTACTTAAAAATTAACACTTCGTCTCTTTCCGTTTTTCAGGCTGCCGGGGTATTTATAACGCCACCAGGTTTCCGGGGTAATGTCATCTATAAGTGGCAGCCTGTAAACAAGCCTTAATATAAAGGACATTAGAAATTTATGGCATTTTTGTCCTTTTGACCTTTCGCTACATGGATAATTATGGTTTTAGTTTTCCCACCACTTTTTCGCCCAAAGGTATCGAAATCCTGAATAATTCAAGGCATGCGAGGAATGTATATGTCAGCGCGGAATAGCGATAGATAGATGGGAGGTAGATAGATGGATAGATATGAGATAGATAGATAGATAGATAGGAGATAGATAGATAGATAGATAGATAGATAGATAGATAGATAGATAGATAGATAGATATGAGATAGATAGATAGATAGGAGATAGATAGATAGATAGATAGATAGGAGATAGATAGATAGATATGAGATGGATAGATAGATAGATAATAGATAGATAGATAGATAGATAGATAGATAGATAGATAGATAGATGGATAGATATGAGATAGATAGATGGATAGATAGATAGATAGATAGATAGAAGGTGCACATGCGGGAAGTGCCGCCTTGTGACACATGACATAGCCCTCCTTCTAACTCTTATGTAGGTCAAGTATAATTGGGAGAAGAATTCTCCACCAGTAAATATATGAATTGGATTTTGCTAATCTAAATATATATACTATAATAATACTGTATACAGTTTTACACTATAGTAAAAGTATATTTTATTTTTTCCAGATCTATTGGAAACTTCTGACCCTCACCGCACGGATCTTAAACCCCCACAAAGTCTCGTGTCTTTCAACAATTCAATTCTTGCTTCATGCCCTTGTCTGATAATTTGGTGTGAATTACTACACATCTATAATGCATATGTCGCCTGTCACCATAATCGTTTATTTTGGTCTATTTTGATAATGTGTTCCATACAGCTAACCATTGGTGGGACCCCAAAGGAGAGGGTTGGAGGTTTTTACCTCACTTTGTGACCCTGGCTCCAGCTAATACCGGGCAGGACGAAGGGATAGAATAACGGTAGTCCAGTCTCTGGATGCTGTATGAAATCCCATTACTCCGCACTGAGGGATGACGGTAGTGTTCATACTGCCTGTCTTCACCTATTAGTACCTGGTTTTGGAGTGTCACTATATCAGCCAAATCCTGATAGGGGTCCTGACCGTGCTTGTGTGGTTTTTCCCTCAAAAAACATGGCGGCCGCCGCACACTTCATGAGTGCGCATGCGCCAATATCACACGATTGAGTTCCGATCATGTGACAACTACAACTTCCGGTGACGCGACAGAGATACTACACGCCTGGCGCTCAATACCAGCTGTTCACGATCTGCCACTGATGTTTATGAATGGAAAGCCGAGACAGGGGGCGGTCCGATTGCTGTTGGGAGGGTATTTATTTATTTACTTATGTCTACACATGCATTTTTCACTGATTTAACGTTGTCATTTCACTGAACTAAACTATTAATTGAGTTTAGCATATCACTTGTTCACTTACAAAATGGAATGTCTTATATTTTGTTAACTTTGTAATGTAATTACCACGGTCTGTTGGTAGACCAATGAAATGTAAGGTTGGCCCTTATATGTTTGTTTACTGGCCATACTCACTATGCTTGATAAAGGCTCTGCATGAGCTGAAACGTCGCACATGGAATAAAGATACCCCATCGTTTTTTATCACTACTCTGGAGTGCTGCCTGTTTTTGGAATTATAGATAGATAGATAGATAGATAGATAGATAGATAGATAGATAGATGATAGATAGATAGATAGATAGATAGATAGATAGATAGATAGATGATAGATAGATAGATAGATAGATAGATAGATAGATAGATAGATATAAGATAGATAAATAGATAGATAGATATAAGATAGATAGATAGATGGATAGATAGATAGATAGATAGATAGATAGATAGATAGATATAAGATAGATGGATAGATAGATAGATGGATAGATAGGAAAAAAAGAAGTCCAAGGCAGCACAACCAAATGGCCTGGGTGCAAAAATCTGGATATCCGTGGCAAGGATCCAATGGTATATTCAAGGAAGGCAGCAGCACTCCAGTTAGTAGATTAAATCAGGGTGATCTTTATTTCAGATGCCACGTTTCGGTGTATCCACCTTTTTCAAGCATGCTTGAAAGATACTCCGTATAGACGTATCGGGAGCTCAGAAGGAGTATAGGAGCTTGGGATCCTGACATAAGAGTAGTAGCCCCCAAGACACTACATTGCGTCAATGGTTCATGACTCTGTCCATAGTGTTCTATGTTGTTCTCATTATAGAATAGCAGCATAGGGGTATGACATGGCATGGTCGGCTCCAGCCCCTGGGTGACAGAGCCTCAGTGGGCCCCATTGTAATTAACTCACATTTCTGGTCCCTAAAATATTCCCTAGTTTATCATCCCAAACAGCCCCCTAATGGTTATTTTATATAAGCCCCCATGGTCCCACACCTAACCCCATGGATTCCTCATGTACAGCCTTATGTGGAACCATAAACTGTAGCGAGACCCCACTCCACAGGATCCTTGCTCTCATTGGGGCTCATTTACTAAGGGTCCGCCAGACGCATTTTCGTCGGGTTTCCCGACGGGTTTTGTTTTGCGCCGAATTGCCCCGGCATTTTGGTGCACGCGATCGGATTTTGGCGCATTGGCGCCGGCTTTCACACAACAGAAATAGGGGGGGGGTGGGCCATTGGACAACCCGACGGATTCGGACAACGCGCAGGATTTAACATTTAGAATTGTGTCGCAAGACACACACTTGCAAGCACCGGGAAGAAGCAGAAGAACTCCGGCAGACCTCGGCGCAGAAGCGACGGATGCAGGAACTCGGGGGCACAATCTTAGTGAATCGCAGCAGACCTGAATCCTCGTCGGACAACGCACCACGGGATCATGACAGGACCGGGTAAGTAAATCTGCCCCATTATGGCTTGTAGGAAGGAAGCCGGAGCACTGACAACTTTTCCCACTGTTCCGAAGCAGGGTCGGGAAATGGGACCCTCTGTTTGGTGCTCCATGGGGGTCTTCTATCTAGTTAGGTGAAACATGTTGTTAGACCATAGCCCTTTGTGCTATTCCTCTGCATAAAACTTGTGATTTATTTCTGTCGATCCATATTTTAATTTTCTTTCTAGTAAATGACTCATTATCCTTTGATTTTCATTAAATATAAGAACCAGACAACGACTACGAACCGCATAAACTTACATTTTTGGATTCTCTTCTCCTTTCCGCGGAACATAAACCTGAGCTTGAATGATTTTTTTTCTTGTCTCTTTTTGCCCCGGGCTCCGCAATGTTTGTCATCACACTGGAGCAAGGATTAGCTGAATCCTTAAAAATATACTGTCATTTGCTTCTACATTTAATGGCTTATGACCTAACAGCCAGACAAATCGTCTCGGTCATTTGACCATAGAGTCTTCCCTGTTAAATGCCTTTTTACAATGTGTTTTATTCACTTTTTATAGCAGGATTTTTATATTTTTTTTGAAGGGGAAGTGATTGGGAATCAGATTGAAACATTCAATTTTGACAATGGAAATATCTTAACCTGAACATTGTGCAATTTAGTGTAACGTGATGGGTATCTCTATACGTTGTGTAGATGGCACAGCCATACACATGGACAACATCATTAGATAAATTTAATGGGAAGTCCATAATCAATTTTATTAAATCCAGTAACGGCAGGGTCGGCTCGTTATACAACACCTGAGCTCATACTTACCTTTCTCCTCCATACAGGTCAACCAAAGCACCTATCATTACTGGTGGTTAGGGACAAGCAAACCCAAACTTTAGGTTCAGCGTTCTCCATTGGGCAACTTCGCCTACCCCGGAAATGAGCTTCATGGCAGCTTTATGTCCCTAGAATCAAGGCATGGACACCAGGTAGACACACCTGGCCAATCAGAGCCATGCTTTGTTGCTAGAGGCATAACACTGCCTGATTGGCTGCTCCACAGCCTCGCAAGTAACATGTCCAGGTTAGAAGGAGCTGTGGAACTGAGGATGCAGAACTTAAAGTTAGGGTTTCTACATCTCTACAGCTGGTACATACAGTTGCCAAATGCTCCTGCTGCAGCTTAACACAAGCCTTGGCTCAACACCACTGAACCAGTTGACTGCCACCATAAAAAGCTGTAGACAGAGTTAGGTAAAAGCCATGGGATCTCTAGAACCAAATCATTAAGTGTTGACCAGTGACAGGAATGTGAAAAGTAAAGTTATAATCCAGCTCTGCAGCTCATGAAGGGCTCTGGGTGGGTCATTCTGCCTGAAGAGCTTTCTGCTCTCTGCACTGCTTCACCACTGCCCCTCCCCTCTGCTAGGAGTAGGAGCTGTAGCAGGATTTTGGTTGGATACTTTCAGCAGTCACACAGAGCAGTGGGGAAGAAAGAACTGAAAGCTCTTCAGGACCACCTTTGGGTGCAGCGACAAGTCTGTGACGGGATGTCTCTAGCAGTATTGCACATCCGGAGGCTGGAGGTGCCCCAATTCATTTTTGCAGCATAAGACTAGCTCAGTTATATTGGTTGGAGAACATTTGTGAAAATATTGAATTTGTTCTTAATAAAATTCAAAAAATGGATATATCTGAATACATCTGTAAGATCCGTTCCAGCAGAATGCAGCTTAGAACCCATTAATTCTCAACTGTGTTTTTATGTGCGTGAACAGTTGCTTAGCTTCCTGCTGTATTTACACTTATTGCACCACAGCTCTGCAAGGTTTTACTAGCTGTAGTGGACAGACCCCTGCTCCAGTTCCATGGGGCGGAGGCTCTTTCACCACCTATTGTAGTTGACACAGGTTATACTGTAACTTATTTTACTGTCCCTGTGCTCTCTGTATACTTTTTATTATTCTGTTTTTCTGATCTTAGCTCTTGTACCTTTGACTTTACCTTCCGAAACCCTGAGTTGTACCATATATGCTATTTTCGTTGTGACCCAGACCCCTGACCTTGCTTTTGTTTAATTTGTTTGTGAGTATTGTTTTGTGTTTGGCGTAGAGCAGGACTGTTGACCAGTTACTGGCCCCACCCCTTGGGTGGAGCCCAATGAGAAGTTAGGTGACAGTTTGGGGGCTTAATTCAGGGCTCAATGTCATGTCATCTCTAAGTCCCAACTTCCTTACAATATTTCTGATAAATTAACTCAACATCCCACAATTCTATATTTTCTTGTCTTATAACTCTGTGTTACATCTTTCCTTTCTTATTCATACTAAAAACTCAATCACTTACACTGTCAACATTTTTTGGATGATGTATGAAGGTGCATAGACATCCCCCCAGCTGGGAACACTCCAAAGTTGTTAAATTCCTACTTAAATTCCTATAACTCCTCTATAAATGCTCCCCAGTCTCTATACTGTATATTCAATGATCCCGAAAAATATGGCTCCTGGTAGTCGATGTTATATAACATAAATGGTGATGTTGGCATTTGACAGATCATTTACTTTCCAAATGACTTAAATTGTTTTCTTTCAAAAACAATTTTAATCTCAAAACTCACTTATTTTTAATTAATTAATTAATAATAATAATAATAAATAATCATAATAATAATAAGTCAATTTTTAGGGCTTATCTAAAAACATCAACAGGAAAAAACTACTTCCAGGATTGTGGCTGATAATGGTTTCATCCCAACATACATTTTGATTTGCAACAAAACCTCAATATCTTAAAAAAATGGAATTGTTTAAGAAAATTCAATCTCCCAATTTTCTTTCTGCTTTTATGGGTTTTTCATCAATTTTTTTGAAATTTCATAACAGTGAAAATTGAAGAAACCCTACAGGGTTTTTTTTTGTAACTGAAAATTATACCAAACTAAAAAAAAAGTTTTTTTTTCATGGGGGAAGTGTAGTGGGCGTGCTCTGTGACGTGGGCATATGTAAAGGATTCTGTGGTGTTTGCCTCTATTTTTATTAAAGCAGAAGTTGAAGGCGCATACTGAAAGTCAGTATTGATGTCCTATCCACAACTGCAGCTGTGGCTTCCATAGACAGCGAATGGAAGCACCGGAAGCCACATGAAATAGGAAAAAGGAGCCAATGGCTTTCAATATTTACAAGGCTCCAATCAGTTTATTGGTGCAGGGGTCGAGACCCCTAGGTGATATTGGCGTTAACGTCACGGTTACATTGCGTTTTGTAAACGCAAATGTTAAATGGAATATAATTAGGCAGATCACCTCTGCTCAGTTTTTGTAATGTGTTTCAAAACACACTCAAAACGCAATGTGTGAGCTTATCCTTAGAAGTAACCAATAAATTATTATAAAAAATGTAAATGCATAAATTTATGAATTTGAAACATTTAAAGCATGTGAAATAATTCCAATTTACATATTAAAACAGGGTCCATGAAAAAGAAAATCCTTCCTTTGCACCTGCCCAGGACCAGGTGCAGATTTGCGCGTAAAAAGTTGCAAAAACAAGCAAACAAAGTGATACATAAGTGAAAAGTCACACGGAACATCTGGAAAATAGAGATACATAATGCACAAGGTACAGACAAAGGTGCACTCAGAAAACAACAGCAAACGTCTCAGTGAAAAGTCACAAAAACAACAAAAGTTGCAAAAATAAAATGTCACAATTTAACGAGCCACAAATAAAGATGCAAATAAAGATACATGTCCCCCTAGGAGTCAAATTTAGGCTCAGATAGAATTTGCTCTGCTGTCCAGACAGGTAAATAAAAGAAAAAGTCCATGACTACATTTCGTTGTCGTTGTTGCATGATTGGCTGCGTTAAAATTCCATTGGCTTTCACATTCAAGCATATGAAGGATCGAAGTCCCCAGGATCGATGTATGGAGCGTGAACCTTACACAGACAGGTTTCAGGACAGAAATATGTTATCTCCTTAATGTAGCATAAATCATAAACTTCAGCTTCTTTACAATTTTCAAAAAAATCGTAGTGTTCACAATAATTTGCTGTGTGGGAAAAAAATGAAATATGGTTAGCACATCTCAGAAATGAACAAACAGGATACAACTTCCTAAAAATGACCAATTGCCATTTCTGTGTCCGCAAACAAAGCTATGAAGTTATGACTAAGGGGCGCTAATGCGGAGAACGGCTCGGAATGAAAGCGCAATCCAGGAAAATTCTAACAATTCTGGGAAACAGTATATTCAGAATACATGCAGGATAAAAGTTCAAGTGCTGTGAAGTGTATATATATATATACACATACACAAAGGAGACGAAAAGAGAAGAGGTATCTTGTAGGGCCCTCACTCTAAGGCCTCTTTCCATAGAACCTACGGTGACACCCTACAAGTGTCAGCGTACCATACAGCCCACGGGAGAAAGAGCATGCTCTCCTCTATGTATGACTGGGCACCAGTGTCGGACTGGCCCACCAGAGTACCAGAGGATCCTCCGGTGGGCCTTGGCTCTACCCAATACTGAACACCAGAGGTCCATCAGAAAACAACACAATTTGAAGGCTGCTAGAGTATATTTCCTGGGGGATAATGAAGAGAGGGCCCCCAGATTGATTTTCTCTGGTGGGCCTAAAGAAACCCAGTCCAGCACTGCCGGGCACTGTGCCGTGTTGTGGAGCGTGGCTATATGTGTTAGTGGGTTAGCCTTTTGTGTTAGTGTGAAAGAGACCTTAGGATAAGAGTAGTATCTGTTTAACTTCACGGTACAAAACATCTGGAAATTCTCATGTATACGCCCTCTAGTGAAAACCAAAAGAGCAAACAACTATGGTGATTTCAGACCCATCGCCTTAACATGACACATAATGAAGTCTGTTGAAAGTGTCTGCTGATGAAGTGGAAGGTGTATTCTTCCACCTTACCTGGAGGAGACTGTAACAGTTTGCTTAAGCAACAAGATGAGTGCGGTTGATGCCATTCTTTTCCTTCTACACAAAACATACTCATATCTAGAGAATAGTGGTACTACCGTGCGGATCACCAGTTTCGACTTCTCAAGCACGTTCAATACCATCGACCAGATTCTAATGAGGGATAAACTGTCCGATCTGAACACTGAGCAGTCTATCACTAACTGGATATATCACTATCTAACTGAAAGACCTCAATGGGGCACATTTACTTACCCGGTCCAGTCGCGATCCAGCGGTGCGTTCTCTGCTCTGGATTCGGGTCCGGCCGGGATTTATGAATGTAGTTCTTCCGCCGTCCACCAGGTGGCGCTGCTGCGCTGAAAGTCATCTCATCGCGCCGGAATGCACCACCTCGGACCAGGTGAAGGTAAGCGCTCCCCAAGCGACACTTTTTCGGTTTTTAAATGCGGCGGTTTTTCCGAATACGTCGGGTTTTCGTTCGGCCACGCCCCCCGATTTCCGTCGCGTGCATGCCGGCGCCGATGCGCCACAATCCGATCGCATGCGCCACAATCCCAGGGCAATTCAGGTACAATCGGCGCAAATCGGAAATATTCGGGTAACACGTCGGGAAAACGCGAATCGGGCCCTTAGTAAATGACCCCCAATGTGTCCTAATGGGCAAAGAACAATCAAAAACTTTGGTCAGAGCTCCACAGGGCAACCTACTCCTTCCATTCCAGTTTACTTTATACACTTCTGACTATCCCTCTGACACCTGTCACCTTCCGAAATTTTCAGATGATTCAGTTACTGTTGGCTGCATCCGGGAGGGTGATGAAAAAACCTACAGGAAAGTCATAAACAAATTTGTGGAATTGAGCGAAGGTAATAACCTCCTACTAAACGTAGAAAAAAACTAAAGAAATGGTCATTGACCTACGTAATCCTATCTTAATCAAAGGTAGAGCCATCGACCAGGTCCATACCTGTAAGTATCTTGCTGTGGCAATTGATGATAAACTAGAATGGATGTTGAACAGGGCACTCAAAAAAGCTTCCTCCAGAATGTACTTCCGTGGAAAACTTAAGTCATTCAACATCTGTAACAAAATCCCAAAGATGTTTTACGAATCACAAGCATTATATGCTACGCCACTGTCTTCTGGAGAGGGTCAATAAAAAACCCCAGATCAAATAGGCTGGCCAGAATCACCAGAAGGTCACAAAGCTTTGTAGGCAATAGCTTGAGCCCAATCGACAGCATTTGGCAGGTTAGGAGTTACGGAAAGTTTATTTCCATTGCAGGAAACGCAATACACCCATTGCACCAAGTACAAGTCCAACAACGGAGCACGAGAAGCGACCGATACAAGCAGATCAGCTGCCGAACAACAAGGTTCCAGAACTCCTTTATACAGAGAGTCATCCATTTCTACAATAAATGGACTCAAGGAGCAGCCAAACCAACTTAACAATCCCCACTTGCCCGTCCAACGAACATCTGTGTTCCTGACTGTCTATGATTTCTCTTTTGTGTACTCTAATTGCCGGAGCCGTGTGCACCACAATTTCCTCAGGGATTAATAAAGCTTTATTGTATTGTAAGGCAGATTCCTGGCTAGTCTGTACTATCGGAAAAATCAATTGTATCTGCGTCTTTAAGATAGAGATGCAACTGATGTACCAAGCAAAGAAGTACAAAGACATCTCCACCAATCTGACACTTTATATGATGCAGTCCGGCAGGACATCATCACAACGGGCTGTGTCACCACACTGGAGAAGCTTCGTGGCTACCGGCAGAAGATCCAAGAGAAGAGAAGATGGTTGCAATGTGAGAGACCGGAGGTGAGTATTACTTTATAACTTTTATTATTTTTTCTACTGGCCACGTGTCATATATACATCTATCATGGGAATTGAGTATAATTATGCTTTGGGGGGTTGTATCTACTAAAACAATGGGGGGACTGCATATTATAAAACTATGAGAGGCTATATCTACTTAAACTCGTCTATAATAAAATCCCGGAAGTGTTGTATATAAGAAAACTAGGGAGGTTGTATCTACTTAAATTATGGGGGGCTTTATAGAAGAAAACTATGGGAGGGCTTTGTCTACTTAATCTAGTTGGTTGTATATAATAAAACTAGGGGGTGTATAAAACGAATCTTTGGGGGGCTGGATATACTTGAATGGGGGCTTTTTATACTTAAACTACAGGGGGTCAGATACAAATGAAACCATGGAGATATTTGGGGTATTGTATATGGGGGGCTGTATTTTAAGGCTTTTAAATAAATTAGTGGCGCTGTATATTTAATCAAGGGAATAGATACAAACTAGGAAGTTTCCGTATGTAAATTAATAATTAGTGTACACAACATATTAGAACAGAGAGGCAGTACTGTGCTGTCTCCAGGGGTGGATTAGGACTGCCAAAGGCCCCGGGGTGTAGGAATATTATAGCCCCTACAACTCTGCAATCACTTCCTACATCTGGTACTAGAATCAGCTTCTTGGGGAATGGAGGATGTGTCCCTTCTGCTGTACTTTTAGGACCTATGGAGGACCTTCAACTGTCCTGAAATGGCTCCTGTGTACATGTGTATTGAGAGAAGGAACAGATGTACAAGAATTTCATGGCTGAAGGTCATTCTCAGTATAAAATTTGGTGAGTGGTTTGGGTGTCCATGGGCCCTCTAAAAGCGCTGGGCCTGAGTTCCCGCCCCAAACTGCCTATATTATAATCCACTATTGCAGTGCTCATAGATACAGGTTTGGAGTTTTAGTAAATGTTAACATTTCTCAAACAAAACTCCCCCAACATACTAAAATGATGGTTTACAATGATACTTAGTTTAATATTATTTTTAACACATTGGGGGACATTAACTATGGGATTACCAACATTTTTATGGGGCTCCTACCGCCTGGTCTCCTTTCTGACCCAGTCATTAGTTATGGCACCAGAAAAAATTTGATTTTTCACCTCCTTCGGCTCCAAAAGCAGCTGTGTTTTTTTTTGTGGTGTGGAAACTCTGACACAATTAATATGAGTCTTTTCATTTTTATGGCGCCGGAATGTAGCAGACAATAGACAAAAATAAAATTGGTCTTACCTACTCACCAAATTCTCCGAAACATTTATGACGCTTGGGACAGTAAATGGTCCCAGGGACAAAAATATTGGGGGTCATTTACTAAGGGCCCGATTCGCGTTTTCCCGACGTGTTACCCAAATATTTTCGATTTGCACCGATTTCCCCTGAATTGCCCCGGGATTTTGGCGCATGCAATCGGATTGTGGCGCATCGGTGCTGGCATGCACGGGACGGAAATCGGGGGGCGTGGCCGAAAAAAACGCTGCATTTAAAAAAAAAAATGTGTCGCGGAGCCCGGCTCGGTGTATTCCAGTGCATTCCAGGGAACTTCAGCGCAGCAGCACCACCTCGGAGGAACTACCTTAATAAATCCCGGCCGGACCCGAATCCAGCGCAGAGAACGCGCCGCTGGATCGCGAATGGACCGGGTAAGTAAATCTGCCCCATTATCTGCAATTATCTCAAAATCAAATATGTACCTCATTTGGAAACCAAACTGGTGGAGGTAACAACACTTTTCAGTTAGAATTTATTGATCAGCTTTGGTAGTTTATTAAAGTGGTTGTCACAAGTTGGATGTTTATTGGTCAGAATCCTAAGGGATAACGATCTGATAGGTGGAGGTCAGTGTGAAACTCTCATGTTTGTGATTGGTGGATCTTTCTCTGGTTGGATCAATATGGACCAATCAATATGTTAACTGCCCCATCTGGCAGGATCCGCTCATTGGGGCAGATTTACTTACCCGGTCCGTTCGCGATCCAGCGGCGCGTTCTCTGTGGTGGATTCGGGTCCGGCCGGGATTCACTAAGGCAGTTCCTCCGCCGTCCACCAGGTGGCGCTGCTGCGCTGAAGTTCCCCGGAGGCGCGCTGGAATGCCCTGAAATTCACCGGCCTATACCTGGTGAAGGTAAGTGTAATTTTCGCGACACATTTTTTGTTTTAAATGCGGCGGTTTTTCCGAATCCGTTGATTTTTCGTTCGGCCACGCCCCCCGATTTCCGTCGCGTGTAGGCCAGCGCCGATGCGCCACAATCCGATCGCGTGCG
This sequence comes from Engystomops pustulosus, assembly GCF_040894005.1. Lineage (NCBI taxonomy): Eukaryota > Metazoa > Chordata > Amphibia > Anura > Leptodactylidae > Engystomops > Engystomops pustulosus. The sequence continues at coordinate 214,337,517 of NC_092413.1, forward strand.
CCAAAATCCTGGGGCAATTCAGGGAAAAACGTCGCAAATCGGAAATATTCGGGTAACACATCGGGAAAACACGAATCGGGCCCTTAGTAAATGACCCCCAGTGTTTTCTTTTTAATGCCTTTGTTTTTACAAAAAGTGGCTCAGTGGCTCTGGGCTCCATAGCTGTTAATTGAGTCTGGAGCCCCCCCCCCAAGTTAATTTGCGTAATTTTAAAGCTTTTTTTTGTAAAACTAAAAGCACAAGAAGCTAAAAGAAGAGCAGATCCTGCCACAGGGGACACGCACCAGTATGTCAGTGTGATTGGTTTTCTATTTTTCATCCTGGTGGTAGATAAAATTCAATTGTGGGACAACCCCTCTAATTTGTTAAATTCATTAAAATGTAGGAGGCGGATATTATACTTACTGCAGAGATTATAGCCGTCACATGCTGTTTCACATGAGCTGCATGGCTCTCCGGGAATGTATGGAGTGTACAATGCACTGGCTTTATTTCCACTGAAAGAGGTTTAAATGAAAATTATATATATTTATAAAATTATGATTCAATATGTATGATATGTAGTAGTAATTTGGGACATAAAAGCGAATCGCTCACCTCTGACCCGCCCCTTAAACTGCAATCAGTACCGTATATACTCGTGTTCGTGCTTAAAAACCTCAACTTGGCTTATACACAAGTCAATACTTAAGAGAAAAACACTTAAAAAAAAGCTTATATACACACCCTCCGGCAGCCCCGATGCGCAGCGCTGCTCCCCCGATGTCATCGCGGCTCCTCTTCTGGCTTCCCGGCTCCTCTTCTTTCTTCTGTAACAGGCGGCAGGGCGTGGCCATGTTATCTCTCAGACGGCACATAGTATGACGTCGGCAGCGGCCACATCATAGGAAGCGCCTGCCGGGAGAAAACATGGCCGCGCCCTGCCACCTGTTACAGAAGAAAGAAGAGGAGCCGCGATGACATCGGGGAAGCAGCGCTGCGCATCGGTGCCGCCGGAGGGTGTGTATGTAAGCTTTTTTTTGTTTTTTAAGTGCTGGGCTGGCTGTATACTACAGGGGGCAGAATGGGCTGGCTGTATACTACAGGGGGCAGAATGGGCTGGCTGTATACTACAGGGGGAAGGCTGGGTTGGCTGTATACTACAGGGGGCAGAAAGGGCTAGCTGTATATGACAGGGGGCAGGCTGGGGTGGCTGTATACTACAGGGGGCAGGCTGGGCTGGCTGTATACTACAGGGGACAGGCTGGGCTGGCTGTATACAACAGGGGGCAGGCTGGGTGTATACTACAGGAGGCAGGCTGGCTGTATACTACAGGAGGCAGGCTGTCTGTATAATACTGGGGGCTTGCTGGCTATATACTGGGGGGGGGGGGGGGGCTGTGAGCAATGCATTTCCCACCCTCAGCTTATACTCGAGTCAATAGGATTTCCCAGTTTTTGGTGGTAAAATTAGGGGTTTCGGCTTATACTCGGGTCGGCTTATACTCAAGTATATACAGTACCTTATTCCTGACTGATATCTCTGTATTTCATAGATAAAAATCATATTCCTTCTCTTATAACACAGATGAAATGCAGTTGAGCTCCATCTGACTTCTTTATGGCCGCTCAACCCCATACCACCCCCTCTCAGATGCGAATTCCCATGCATGTGCGGTGTGCCCCTGTGTGTCCCTGGCAGGATCGGTCATATTCACTCCCACAATGCATAGAGTTGAATAGAGAGTGATAGCACGTGTTTGGCTCCCTCTATCCAGCTTGGCTGCTTTCCAAGGATTGGAGCGGGTCCTAGAAGCGGGAGCCACATCTATTATCTATTTATGACGTATTCTAAGAAAATACTAAAAAAATAATTAAAAAGGATAAGGATACATCATAAATAATAAAGATGGGAACACCCCTTTAAGGTTTAAAAAATTAACACAAAAATGAAGTCACTTAACCTAGTACAAAATACTGAACCTGAATCGGATAGAAAATGGCTTATACCTACATGGTATAATAAAGGCAGACGTAGAAGACAACTTCAGTATTGTCCACTGGGCATAACGAAACACTACACCCAACCGTATACGTGTTCCCTGCAGCGAGCTGTGGAGCGGAAAGGTTCAAAAGATGAAAATACAGATTTAAAGGGAACCTGTCACCACATTTGCACATATACAGCCAGTGACAGGTTCCTACAGAGCTCTAATAACTGACTGACCCCCTTCTTTCAGCTAAAAATTGTTTTGCTTACATCCGGATAAATCACCTTTTATCACCTGGCATCAGAGGGGGCGTGTCCTGCTCGTCCGGCCCCTCCCATCTAATACTCTCCATGCCTTGTGCCTCCCTACTAGTCACAGTTCATGTCATGTTACCAGAGTGACATCATCTCAGGTCCTTTAACAAACTGTACCCCATGCATGTATCTGACCACATGAAGTCACAGCAGCCTCCATGGACTTCTACTCCTCTCCATCCTCCATGGAGGCTGCTGTGATTTCAAGTAATCACTTACATAGGGTACAGTTTGCTGTTATTAGAAGGCTAAAGGACCGGCAATGATGTCACACTGCATGTCATGAATGTAACACAAGGCACCATGTAAAACAAGTGACACAATATTTTTCATCTGTTCATAGAGCTTTATATGTCTGTAGTTGAATATTAGCAGACAGTCCCTAAGTACAAGGAGGCGGGACAGGGATTTAAAGAGACACAGAGCTGTCAGTCAGAATAATAGGGCGTGGCTCACAGCCAACCTGAGAGAGAGAAGAGCCACAGATACCAGACATGAGTCAGGAAAGCTAACTTGCATATCAGAAAAACGTCTATTATTAAGGTACAGTGCCCCACTGGCAGCCAATTTTAGGTGATATGGGAAGGACTTGTAACCCTTTATCAGCTGGCATTGTTAGTCAGGGTGGTCAAAATCTGGTGACAGGTACTCTTTAAGTAAAAAGGGAAAAATAAAGTAAGAATTTTGCAAGTTTGCCATCTAAAATGAATAGAAAAGTTTGTAATTTCTATCAGAGGTCACTTGAAACTGTGAAAGACCAGAGACCACAGAAATCACATTATCAGATTTTAAAATAATTATTCAGCATTTTATTGCATAAAATGCTGATCCCAGTATAAGGTGAAACTAATTTTAACACAAAAAACCGTGAAAACCTATTGACACGAGTATAAGCTGAGGGTGAGAAATGCATTGTTGAAGCCCCCTCAGTATATAGCCTGCAAGCCTCCTGTAGTATATACCGTGCAGACCCTGCCCCCCCAGTATATAGGCTGCAGCCCCTGCCCCCACAGTATATACCCTACAGCCCCTGCCCCCCCACTATATCGGCTGCAGCATGTGCATCCCCAGTATGTAGCCTTCCGCCCCTGCCCCCCAGTATATAGCCAATAACCTCTGCCCCCAGTCTGCAGCCCCTGTCCCACCAGAGTATATAGCCAAAAAGTGTACTCAGCTTATGACGCCCCCCCAAGTCCTCTTCTATACATCGATACTCCAGAATCGTCTTCTTGTCCCTACGCGGTCTCACTGACATCATGTGTGTGCCGGCGCACATAGTAGAATGTCATGATGACGTCATGATGCCTGCAATGGACCGCGTGGGGACACAGAGCCGATGCCGGAGCATCAATGGATAGAAGAGGACCGTCCGGGTCTCTTGACTCAAGTATAAGCCAAGTTAGGGGTTTTCAGCAAATTTTTTGTATACTCCAGTATATTTGGTAATATTTGGTACAAAAGCAAATTAGAGTCAATTCAGAGGTTTCCTGTAGTTCTTGTGGTATGCACTGCAGCAGGGATTTTTGCTCCTCCATACACATCTTCTCCAGATCTTTTAGACTTCAGGGCTGTCACTGAGGAATATTCATTTTCAGAATCCAAAGATTTTCAATTATGTTCAGGTCAGGAGGCTGGCAAGGCCGTGACTAGACCCTGAAATGGTTCTCAGGGAGCTGCTCCGTGCTTCTACCTAGGGAAGGATTGTTTTGGCAAAACGCTTGCGAAACATGGCCCCATCCATCCTCCCTTCAATAGAGCAGTTGTCTTGTCCCCTTATCAGAAAGACCTCCAAAGTATGTTGTTTCCACCTCCATGCTTCATGGTTGGCATGGTGTTCTTGAGGTTGTGCTCATCCTTTGTCTCAAAACACAGCGAAAAGAGTTTATACCAAAAAATTTTATTTTATTCTCATATGACCATATGAACCTCTCACATGCTTCCTCTGTATCACCCAGATGGCCAGTGGGAAACTTCAAAAAGGCCTGGACATGAGGGGGACCTTACAAGCTGTGCATGATTTTGATCCATGATGACTTGCTGTGCTGTTACAAATAGTTCTCTTTCAGACTATGGTCCCAGTTTGCCTCAGGTCATTGGTCAGGTTTACGCTGATTCATGGCCAGTCTCCAAATCACCCTTTCCCCATGAGCCAGGATCTTGTCCTGAGCCCCGGACCCAGAGAGATTTGCAATCATCTTGAGTTTCTTCCATTCTCCAATAATAGAAAGGTGTCAGGACACACAGAACATGGCAGCTCGCTGTGTATGGGGAGTGTAGTCACAGAGAGGACAGAGCGCCCATGCTGACCCCTGACCACTGCTGGCTATGATAGAAAGGTGTCAGGACACACAGGACATGGCAGCTCGCTGTGTATGGGGGGTGTAGTCACAGAGGGGTCAGAGCGCCCCCATGCTGACCCCTGACCACTGCTGGCTATGATAGAAAGGTGTCAGGACACACAGGACATGGCAGCTCGCTGTGTATGGGGGGTGTAGTCACAGAGAGGTCAGAGCCCCCATGCTGAGCCCTGACCACTGCTGGCTGTGATAGAAAGGTGTCAGGACACACAGGACATGGCAGCTCGCTGTGTATGGGGGGTGTAGTCACAGAGGGGTCAGAGTGCCCATGCTGACCCCTGACCTCTGCTGGCTATGATAGAAAGGTGTCAGGACACAGAGGACGTGGCAGCTCGCTGTGTATGGGGGGTGTAGTCACAGAGAGGTCAGAGCCCCCATGCTGAGCCCTGACCACTGCTGGCTATGATAGAAAGGTGTCAGGACACACAGGACATGGCAGCTCGCTGTGTATGGGGGGTGTAGTCACAGAGAGGTCAGAGCGCCCATGCTGACCCCTGACCACTGCTGGCTATGATAGAAAGGTGTCAGGACACACAGGACATGGCAGCTGGCTGTGTATGGGGGGTGTAGTCACAGAGGGGTCAGAGTGCCCATGCTGACCCCTGACCTCTGCTGGCTATGATAGAAAGGTGTCAGGACACAGAGGACGTGGCAGCTCGCTGTGTATGGGGGGTGTAGTCACAGAGAGGTCAGAGCCCCCATGCTGAGCCCTGACCACTGCTGGCTATGATAGAAAGGTGTCAGGACACACAGGACATGGCAGCTCGCTGTGTATGGGGGGTGTAGTCACAGAGAGGTCAGAGCGCCCATGCTGACCCCTGACCACTGCTGGCTATGATAGAAAGGTGTCATGGCACACAGGACATGGCAGCTCGCTGTGTATGGGGGGTGTAGTCACAGAGAGGTCAGAGCACCCATGCTGACCCCTGACCACTGCTGGCTATGATAGAAAGGTGTCAGGACACACAGGACATGGCAGCTGGCTGTGTATGGGGGGTGTAGTCACAGAGGGGTCAGAGTGCCCATGCTGACCCCTGACCTCTGCTGGCTATGATAGAAAGGTGTCAGGACACAGAGGACGTGGCAGCTCGCTGTGTATGGGGGGTGTAGTCACAGAGAGGACAGAGCGCCCATGCTGACCCCTGACCACTGCTGGCTATGATAGAAAGGTGTCAGGACACACAGGACATGGCAGCTCGCTGTGTATGGGGGGTGTAGTCACAGAGGGGTCAGAGCGCCCCCATGCTGACCCCTGACCATTGCTGGCTATGATAGAAAGGTGTCAGGACACACAGGACATGGCAGCTGGCTGTGTATGGGGGGTGTAGTCACAGAGAGGTCAGAGCGCCCATGCTGACCCCTGACCACTGCTGGCTATGATAGAAAGGTGTCAGGACACACAGGACATGGCAGCTCGCTGTGTATGGGGGGTGTAGTCACAGAGAGGTCAGAGCACCCATGCTGACCCCTGACCACTGCTGGTTATGATAGAAAGGTGTCAGGACACACAGGACATGGCAGCTGGCTGTGTATGGGGGGTGTAGTCACAGAGGGGTCAGAGTGCCCATGCTGACCCCTGACCTCTGCTGGCTATGATAGAAAGGTGTCAGGACACAGAGGACGTGGCAGCTCGCTGTGTATGGGGGGTGTAGTCACAGAGAGGACAGAGCGCCCATGCTGACCCCTGACCACTGCTGGCTATGATAGAAAGGTGTCAGGACACACAGGACATGGCAGCTCGCTGTGTATGGGGGGTGTAGTCACAGAGGGGTCAGAGCGCCCCCATGCTGACCCCTGACCACTGCTGGCTATGATAGAAAGGTGTCAGGACACACAGGACATGGCAGCTGGCTGTGTATGGGGGGTGTAGTCACAGAGAGGTCAGAGCGCCCATGCTGACCCCTGACCACTGCTGGCTATGATAGAAAGGTGTCAGGACACACAGGACATGGCAGCTCGCTGTGTATGGGGGGGGGGTGTAGTCATAGAGTGGTCAGAGCACCCATGCTGACCCCTGACCACTGCTGGCTATGATAGAAAGGTGTCAGGACACACAGGACATGGCAGCTCGCTGTGTATGGGGGGTGTAGTCACAGAGAGGTCAGAGCACCCATGCTGACCCCTGACCACTGCTGGCTATGATAGAAAGGTGTGAGGACACACAAGACATGGCAGCTCGCTGTGTATGGAGGGTGTAGTCACAGAGAGGTCAGAGCACCCATGCTGACCCCTGACCACTGCTGGCTATGATAGAAAGGTGTCAGGACACACAGGACATGGCAGCTGGCTGTGTATGGGGGGTGTAGTCACAGAGGGGTCAGAGTGCCCATGCTGACCCCTGACCTCTGCTGGCTATGATAGAAAGGTGTCAGGACACAGAGGACATGGCAGCTCACTGTGTATGGGGGGTGTAGTCACAGAGGGGTCAGAGTGCCCATGCTGACCCCTGACCATTTCTGGCTATGATAGAAAGGTGTCAGGACACACAGGACATGGCAGCTCGCTGTGTATGGGGGGTGTAGTCACAGATGGGTCAGAGCGCCCATGCTGATCCCTGACCACTGCTGGCTATGATAGAAAGGTGTCAGGAAACACAGGACATGGCAGCTCGCTGTGTATGGGGGGTGTAGTCACAGAGGGGTCAGAGCGCCCATGCTGTCCCCTGACCACTGCTGGCTATGATAGAAAGGTGTCAGGACACACAGGACATGGCAGCTCGCTGAGTATGGGGGGTGTAGTCACAGAGGTCAGAGCGCCCATGCTGACCCCTGACCACTGCTGGCTATGATAGAAAGGTGTCAGGACACACAGGACATGGCAGCTCGCTGTGTATGGGGGGTGTAGTCACAGAGGGGTCAGAGCGCCCATGCTGACCCCTGACCACTGCTGGCTATAATAGAAAGGTGTCAGGACACACAGGACATGGCAGTTCGCTGTGTATGGGGGGTGTAGCCACAGAGGTCAGAGCGCCCATGCTGACCCCTGACCACTGCTGGCTATGATAGAAAGGTGTCAGGACACACAGGACATGGCAGCTCGCTGTGTATGGGGGGTGTAGTCACAGAGGGGTCAGAGCGCCCATGCTGACCCCTGACCACTGCTGGCTATAATAGAAAGGTGTCAGGACACACAGGACATGGCAGTTCGCTGTGTATGGGGGGTGTAGCCACAGAGGGGTCAGAGCGCCCATGCTGACCCCTGACCACTGCTGGCTATGATAGAAAGGTGTCAGGACACACAGGACATGGCAGTTCGCTGTGTATGGGGGGTGTAGTCACAGAGGGGTCAGAGCGCCCATGCTGACCCCTGACCACTGCTCGCTATGATAGGAAGGTGTCAGGACACAGGACATGGCAGCTCGCTGTGTATGGGGGGTGTAGTCACAGAGGGGTCAGAGCGCCCATGCTGACCCCTGACCACTGCTGGCTATGATAGAAGGGTGTCAGGACACAGGACATGACAGCTCGCTGTGTATGGGGGGTGTAGTCACAGAGGGGTCAGAGCGCCCATGCTGACCCCTGACCACTGCTGGCTATGATAGAAAGGTGTCAGGACACACAGTACATGACAGCTCGCTGTGTATTGGGGGGTGTAGTCACAGAGGGGTCAGAGCACCCATGCTGACCCCTGACCACTGCTGGCTATGATAGAAAGGTGTCAGGACACACAGGACATGGCAGCTCGCTGTGTATGGGGGTGTAGTCACAGCTTAGTCAAAGCGCCCATGCTGACCCCTGACCACTGATACAAATATTTAGTTGTTTGAAAAAATAATAACCCCTAGCCGAGAGATGTGCACACAAGAAGTGTTCCAGCAATACTTACCTGAGTATAATGTGCAACGACCTCACCATCTATAGCACCTACACCAAAATCAAGGAAATTCTTTTCCTTTTCCCATCTCTTCACAGCAGCTTTCCATGAAATTGGCACAGGCGACGTCAGAATATTTTCTCCGCAAGGACTTCCTTTAAAAAAAAAATTCAAATTGATGATTATATGAGACTAAATCATAACCTGCGGAGCGTCACAGTCTATAAGTGCACACACGGTGAGACCCAGCAGGTGCAACTCAAATGTATCTGTGATCTGGAGGTGCAGATTAATTATAGAAGCATTAGCATTGCTACCTGTAAAAATGGAGCCGCACTCAGAGTGCATTCACACGTTCAGGTTTTCTGATGCAGTTTTTGATGTCCAAACCAGAAGTGGAGTGAAAAAAAGAGGAGGAGGAGTTTCTCCCAGTTATACAATTTGTCAATAATATTCCTCACCTGTTTTTGGCTTCAAAACTGCATCAGAAAAATCTATCGTGGGAACGCACCTTAAAAGGAACTTGCCATCAGCATAAGCCACTACCAGAATATTGTCAAGCAGCATAACAGCTTCTAATTTTTGTTTCTTTCATGTACCAGTGTGGTGGCATCATCCAGAAAATCAACTTTGAATTGAGCTGTCAATTTTTTATGTAAAGTCAAGGAGGAGGAGAGTTTTGCCCTGAAGTCAAGGTGGGGATCTCTGAACGTTTCCTCCTCTGTAACTGACATCATGCATCACTACAGGAGATCTGGTCAGTGATGTCTCTAGATGAAGGACCATCAATTACAGTGAAAGGGGCTTTCTGAGGAAGAGAGAGCTTGACTTCAGTGTTAAAATCTCCACCTCCTTGACTTTATACAACCAACTTCCATCTCACTTCAAAATTAAATTTCTGGATGATTCCACCGCACTGGGTCATGAAAGAAAAATGATCTGTAAGGTGTTTAGCTGCTTGCAAAATACTTGTAGTGGTTTATTAGGTCAATTTCTGCTGACAGGTTCCTTTTAAGGGTAAGTCCACACATTGGGGCACATTTACTAAGGGTCCGCAGCCGCGAATCTGTCGGGTTTTTCCCAAATATTTTTCCGCTTTGCGCTGTATTTCACGGGATTGTGGCGCACGCAATCGATTTTTGGCGCAATCGCGCCGACTTTCATGCGACAGAAATTGGGGGGCGTGGCCACCGGACAACCCGAAGGATTCGGAAAAACCGCGGAATTTAAAAAGCCATTTGTGTCGCAAGATCAAGCACTCACATACACCAGAAAAAAGCAGGTGAACTCCGGCGGACCTCGGCGCAGCAGCGACACCTGGTGAATATCGGCGCACAGACCTTAGTGAATTCCGGCAGAACCCGAATCAGCGTCGGAGAACCCGCCGCTGGATCGCGACTGGACCGGGTAAGTAAATGTGCCCCATTGAGGTTTTTCGGATGCAGCTTTTGAAGCCAAAAGTCGGTGTGGAACATAATGGACCAGAATGTATAATCAAGAGGTGCTGCTCCTGCTCTTGTTTGATTTCACTCCTGGTTTGGAGATCAAATACTGCATCTGAAAAACTGAAAGTATGGATACACCCTAAGGCTGCACATGGTGTGGATTGTCATGCAGAAAATCCCTATGAAACTCTGCATACAGTATGCACAGTTTTTACATGTTTTTTTTTACATGTGTTTTTCACGTGGTCTCATCTATTTAGCATTGCGTCTTTTTTGTGCAATTTTGGTTTTATGGCCATGGGTAGAGGGTTGACAGCGATTGAAGCAAATGTAGCACATAGTGGGATTTTGAAATCTTTCAGAATTTTAAAAGCACTGAAGACATGTTTTTATTTATACAATTTTCGCACAAACTTTTGATAGTTTTTTATTCAAATTCAAATGGGAAGTAGAATCGTCTCCTGATGACTTCACACGGTGGTCAAGGCGCCATTTAGAATTTTGATGGCCCCACTAAAAGAATAATTGGAATTGTCCCAGTATCTCCTCTTTCCGAACAGTCAATGCCATTATTTTAAGATGTCATTTGTCAGATAGGCGGATCCTTGCATGATGCAACCAGGACCGCCCACTTGACAATAAAGAGTCTAATAAGCAGATTGGATACCTGGAAACAATGGCCGTTGGGCTTTATGGTTGTCTTGGATAGCCCTGGATCTACCAATCAGACAGCCTGTAATCTTTACATTAAGAACTTACCTTCATATAATCGCTGAAATTCTGCACTGTGGTTTATATTACACTTGTTTGTCAAGCCCTGTGCCATATGTCCCAGTTTAGGATCCCAATGCTAGAGAAAAAAAAAAAGATAAAATAAATAAAAGGAGCATTACAAAATAAAGGATAAAAAACACTATAGACGAAACATAGAGGTAGATTTCTCTGTTAATGATAAAAATACATCCCGATTTTCACTAAAAAAAACTGCCTTGCAGATTTACAACTGTTTTATGTAACTTTTTTTTAACTAGTATTGATGATAAAGGCGTGGCCTCTCAAAATGGGCGTGGTCTGTGGTTGGTTTTACTGCCACAAATGCACCCAAATCCCAAGGTTTGTGAATCTTTCAGTAGAAAACTAAGCCAACAAATAGAAGGTGTAGAGAAAGAACGGAAAGTAAGATTTTTTTTAAAGGGAATCAGTCATCAACTCAACATACAACATGCAGAACGAATACATGTTTTTTTTCAGAACATGTATGCTTTCTGCCAGTTGTACAGGAAATAAGGTGTAAAAGTATGTTTTGCTACCTGTTAAAGAGTGCAAAGCAAAAGGCATGTGAATCAGCAACTCCTCCCTCTAGCAGCTCCCTCCTTTCCCCCCTCCCTTCCACTGACCTCAGCAAACTCTGTTCAAATCAAGTCTCCGGACATGTGCAGTCTGCAGTGTAAGTGTAGCCTGAACTCCTCAGTGCACTTGCCCGGTGCCAAATTTTAACAAAGTTTGCTGAGGATGTTAGTAGAAGGGAGGGGATATGAGGGAGCTGCTAGAGGGAGGGTGAGGATGACTCGCTGACTCACAAGCCTTTTGCTCGTCGTATTTATCAGGCAGCGTGGTTTATATTTAAACTTTATTTTCTGTACAACAGAAGTCAAAGCCAGCAGCAGATAGTGTGATAAGTGTGGTACATCATAAGACTGTCTAACTGTGCACAGTCTTAATTTTTTGGCACTTTTATTAGGCTCCAGTGACAGGGCCATTTCTAGTAACTGCCCGGGCTCTAGTCATTTGGACAGGTGGATGCACTATGACCCTCCCTCTGCTCTAAAGTGTAAGAGATTCAATAGCATCTGCGTCTTTAAGATGCAAATTCTATTGATAATGAGAGCCCCACGCAGCTCCTTCTCTGAGCTCCTGTGCACTATCCTCACTGTGACACAGGCAGGGGGATGACATCATTCTGCTGCTGGAGTCCTCTAGAGGTGTTGGAGTATCAGCAGCCGCTAGAGGAAGATACGGTGAGAGCACGAGAGAGGTAAGTTGCTTTAACATTTTAAAGGGAGTAATGTATATATGTAATTTCATCATAGCAATAACATTTTGTTCATGTTGTTTCATTATAGAGAGTTTCCTGTTGCTTTTCAGTTAAATTAACCTTCTTGAGACTGTGATACCTTTTAGGGGCTAATAGAAAAAGAAGATAGTACGCGCAAGATTTTGCTAAATTCCCTTCATCAGGCATGATATAACTGGCTTTTTGAAGTAAAATATTTTATACATAAAAGATCAGAGAAGTGATGCAGAAAAAAAACAATTACAAGGCTGATAAACAAGGGCCTTAGCTAGATTAGCTTGGTTCTGGTGCTGTATTTCTGTAGGGAGACTTTATGGTGCTGTATTCCTGTATTTGGTGCTGTATTTTTTTGTAGGAAGGCAGGACCAGGCTCTGGTCCTGTATTTATGGTTCCAGCATTGTTCTTGTGCTATATTTCTGTATGTAGCCATGTTCTGGTGTTTTATTTCTGTATTGAGCTGGATCCTGGTGCTTTAAATCTTTGAGTCACATCTTTTGTGCTAGATGGAAATTTAGGCCCAACTTGATCTAGCATAGATTTCAGCTATTAACCATGTTATAACCTGTTGGGCCAAGGAATAACTTGCATTAATTTAAAAAAAAGTTGCAAGGAGGGCACAAAAGATCAAAAAGCTATTATTTTCATTTTGTTCTTCAGAAAGTGAGAATTTTGCATGTTTTGCACTACAATTCTGGGTGCAAGTCATGATAAGGCCCTATAAAAGGTAATAGATAAGGTTGGAAAAAATTCACATCTATCACGTACAACCTATAAATCCATAAATCTACAATTGTATTACAGTCCGCCCAATAAGCTTGGTTGCTCTCTTGCACTTGTTCCAGTTCATGTCCATTGTAGGGTATATGAAGGCAAAACTATCCCCTAATCATGGGCATCTTTACCTCCTTTGATACATCCAATAATTTAATTTGACTCAGTAGTATTTGCCTGGCACTGGTCACTAAAATTAGGTTTACCATATGCCAATCGCCCCAAATCTTTGTCTACTGAAGCTTTTCCAAGTTAACTCCCCTTAAGAACATATAGTAGTTATACCTTTTTCCCCTTCACCAAAATGCATTTATTTATATTAAACTTTATTAGCCATTTCGCAGCCCACCTTCAACAAATATCCCTGTAGTAATTTTATGCTATCTTCCGCTTTATAAGTTACTTTACAGAGCTTAGTATCATCTACAAATATTGAAACTCTACTGTGTAAACCCTCAATGAGGTCATTGATATACAATAATATATTAAAAAGTAAGGGTCCCATTACTGACCCCTGCGGTATCTGACTGGTAACTTACATCCAATCCGAGGCTCTTCAATTAATGACCACCCTTTGTGTTGATCACTAATTACTAACCCAACTTTTACGCCAGTCCCAGCAGCCTCAAGTTATGAACCAACTTCTAGCATGCTTTATCAAATTCCACAGAAAAGTTCAGGTATACAACATCCACAGCCTCCCCCTGGTCCAGTCTAGAACTTACCTCCTTAAATTACTCTGACAGGACCATCCCAATGTTGATGTTGATATATAAGCAGGGGTGGGAGTGAAATTTTTAACAATAGGCTCCCTACTATGCGAGGAAGAAGTTCCTCCATTTGAATGATGAAATTTCCTTCTGTTATCAAGGATAACACTTGTGTGATGGACGGAGAGAAGCGGAGGATGGGAGCTTCTCAGGGGAGCTTTTAGACCATATTTTGTGTCGTGTCCTTCAACACCACAAGAAACACCAAAACCGGCTGCTGAGCCAATCACCGATTGACCCTAGCCAAGCAATATTTGGCTTATTGATCTCTCATTCCAAAATCACCTTTTTTTCATTTTCTACAGTTTTTACTGAAACCCACTTTGGGTAAGTCTGCAATTTTTGGCTATAGGCAGCTCCTCCAGAGATTAACCAGCAACTTAAGTTGCACAGCTTGGAAAGATTGGTCCTGTGCGTCACCCCCTGGTGTATTCTCCATAAAACTCACGTGTAGATCAGATGAGCACCCAAACTCAACAAACTGCTGGAGGTTATCACCCGAGGCGTCATTCTCTGTATGTTTTTTCCTTTTTTCTCATGAGGTGGCAAGAGTCAGATTGGAAGCGGAGTATGACATGAATCGGGAGTGGTGCTACCAGAGCGCAAGTATGTTATTGTCCCCCAGAAGAAATCCCACTAAATAAAAAGTCTCCATGGGAGTCTACATTGGAAATTTCCAATATAAATCATGTAATCGGTTCCTGCCAACAAAATCCTATTGTCCTTTATTTTACATTTGTCAGGTTCTGATGGGTTGTTGTGTTGACCGGACCTCAACCCAAAAGTTCAGGTCTATGTCAAACTTTGCGGGTTCTGGTCCCCATACCCAAACATAAGTCAGAAGATATGGTTCAGGTCATGGTCTGCTCACCCCCCTAGAGGAAACACATCATCCTCGGCGCAGAACCTTAGTCATGGGTTATTTGGCTTCTTTTATTTCTGACTATTTCTTACCATTTTTTGCATATTAGCAGCCGGAGGATTCACTCATCTTCTCACGGAATTGTGAATTTTAGTTATTTCGATCTGAACCGACTCATCATCAGTCCGAAGAGTTTCAAATGGTACAATTTCATTTGGTGAAATATACTAGCAAACAGAGAAATAATGTGTGTTATTAATGACACAATGATATAAAGTGATAAAACAGACTACAAAATGCACAATCCATATACGTTATTACAGAATATAAGCAGTGCGACCACATGTGTCCATATTTGCCGGGTGGACATCAGCAGTTGAGCACCAGTCATCCTTCTGATGCATATTGGAAATTAACCAAAATCATGGCAGGAACAGGACCTGCACTATAATGTGTGATGTGGATGCTTGGCTCCCTCATAGTGTGATGAGATACAGTGTGAATTATGCATCACTGCACTGTGACCGTGCACAATAGAAGTCAATGGGGGTTCATGAATTGCTTCTGTTTTTGCAACTATCTTGCAGCCCCCATTTATGATTATGTGCGCAAGGCCTCAGTATTAGTGTGTAATATGCTACGATCAAGTGGGTGGAGTTACAGTAATGAGCATAATTAACGGGATGCCGAAAATAATCTTCCTGATTGCTCAGGAATGATGGGGGCTAGAGAAAAAAAAATGGCAAAGATGGGAACGGACTTATAAGGTATTAAAGTATATTTAAATCTAGGACATTTGTGACCTATCCATAGGAGAACTGTTATGTCCCATTGGATGGGTCATCACTAAATTTATCTACAGTCAGTTTCCTAGTTGGCATTGACACCTGCAGTACAATATAGCTACTACTGAAGGGTTAAGATGTGATGTTTGTATATGTTGCAACATTTGTTATCTTCCCTGCAGAATCCTAGGCTGGTGATTGCTTGGTGGCCCACCATGGTTTACAGTGGGCACTGCAAAGGTTTATAAATATGATCTCATTCTAAGCTTCCTGTTGTCACAAGGTGATCCCTTGCATCTCCCTGCTGGCCCTGACAGGCCATATATGGTATATTCAGTAAACTTGCTATTAATGTCCACTTTAAGAATATCCTTGGTGAAGATATAAAACTGGGCACCCTACAAGTGGCAGTGGGGCACCGGTAAGTGCAACCTGTGCAGCCAACGTCTGTTCCCAGTGCTGTTCTTTTCTTTAACATTGGTGTCGGGTCATGGCCTCATCATGAATTGTTAAAAAGCTGATTGGGTATGGTTACCGAGCCTCAAGCCAGACCCCCCAGCAATCATGGGCATTAACTCTTTAAATGCCTCAGTCACCAGTAGCATTTAAATTACTGTGACCCCACTGCCGAACAGACCCATTAAAAATCTTTTCTTGTCCGGGTACCAAACCAGACCTGAACTCCCACAAGTAACACCCACGATTAGTGCTGCCAGAGATCATGGGTGTTAACTCTTTAGATGCTGCAGGCAAAGTCACCGGTGGCATTCAAGTTACTGTGACAATGCTGCACTCCACCATGGGTCTTCACTCCCAATGACATTATTGGGGTGCAACAAAACGGAGGTGCCGAGTGTCTCCGGCAGGCTAGTGAGGCCACAGCAATTTAAATGTCAATAGTTGCTTTGACAGCAGCATTTAAAGAGTTAATGACTGCAATTAGTACCAATGGCGGGAGGGGGGGGAGGGAGGCAGCCAAAGCAGGACCCAAGCTTCTAATGAAGTTCCGATCATATCCATCCAAAACTTTGGGTGGTGCCATTTGGGTTTGCTCAACACTACCCTGTCGACTTTTATCTGATGCCGACAGTCACCATTAGAGATACATTATACTGTTCTTTAAGATGAGAGGACCACCATATTTCCACCATGGGTGTGCCAGATATTAGCCACACTCCAACTTGCTCATAATATAGCAGATAACCTGTTATACATGTCTTCTAGACAAAATTGCCTTTGCCTAACAAATCATAGTCCTCCATTCCCAAACCAACTGTCACCCCAAAATATTTTGTTAATAATGGTCTAGTTAAATAATAGTTAGTAGGTACTACATCACCACTAATATGGAAATAATGTCGCTGAAACTTACCCCTTCCACAGACAATTGCCCCAGTAAAGCACAAACCAGAGCAAGCGGGACGGTATAGAGACAGCGCTTCATCTCTTAGTATAGAATAGGAGAAGGACATGGTTAGTATTTGCCTTATTACAAATAATCTATTTTGTAGTTATTAAAAAGTTGTAATGAATCAACGATGTGTTTATATGCAGGAGCCCCAGCTCACAGCTAACCCAATCTATTTCTGTATTTAGGCTTACAAATACACCAATCGTGTTAAATATAATGGGGCTCATTTACTAAGGGTCTGAACGCCGCACTTTCTTCGGGTTTCCCGAATATTTCCGATTTGCGCTGAATTGCTGCACGCGAGCGGATTTTGGTGCATCGGCACCGGCTTGCACGCGACAGAAATCGGGGGGCGTGGTCGTCAGACAACCCGACGGATTCTGACAAACCGCAAAATTTAAAAAAGGATTTGTGTTGCAAGATCAGCACTCACATGCACCGGGAAGAAGCACGATCTTAGTGAATCGCACCAGACCCGAATCCTCGTCGGACAACACACCGCAGGATCGCAACGGGACCAGGTAAGTAAATCTGCCCCATTGTGTAATATATAGTCAAGTTGTTATAGGGTAGGGAGAGATTAGTGGGTTGTATATAGTGCCGTATCTGTGTACTAGAGCACTCAGCTCCTCCTGTTAACAGAAGGATATGGAAGGAGCTTTTCTTATGCTATAACCATCTGACTCCCTTCTGCTCTATAACATGCTGCTGGCAGATCGGACCCTATTTATAATCTGCTTAGCTGAACCTGCAATGCATATTGTGTTTAGATACAGCGTTGTGTACAATCCAGTCATCCCCTCCTGCTCCTTTATAACATGCTGCCTGCAGCTAATCTACTACGTTCTGCTCCACCTAATATGTAATATGTTGTCTGCAGATAGGATACTATGTACAATCTGCTCAGCTCCTCCTGCTCTATAACATGCTGCCTGCAGATAAAACCTAGACGCAATCTCCGCAGCTCCTACACAAAGCCCACAGATACTACAGATAGGTAACTACATGAAATATGCGCAGCTCCTCCTGCTTTATAACATGCTGCCTGCAGATAGGACACTATGTACAATCTGCTCAGCTCATCCTGCTTTATAACATGCTGCCTGCAGATAGGACACTATGTATAATCTGTTCATCTCATCCTGCTCTATAACATGCTGCCTACAGATAGGACACTATGTACAATCTGCTCAGCTCCTTCTGCACAATAACATGCTGCCTGCAGATAGGACACTATGTATAATCTGTTCATCTCATCCTGCTCTATAACATGCTGCCTGCAGATAGGACACTATGTACAACCTGCTCAGCTCCTCCTGCTCTATACCATGCTGCCTGCAGATAGGACACTATGTACAACCTGCTCAGCTCCTCCTG
Source organism: Engystomops pustulosus (assembly GCF_040894005.1). NCBI lineage: Eukaryota > Metazoa > Chordata > Amphibia > Anura > Leptodactylidae > Engystomops > Engystomops pustulosus. The sequence continues at coordinate 214,355,467 of NC_092413.1, forward strand.
CTCTATAACATGCTGCCTGCAGATAGGACACTATGTACAATCTGCTCAGCTCCTCCTGCTCTATAACATGCTGCCTGTAGATAGGACACTATGTACAATCTGCTCAGCTCCTCCTGCTCTATAACATGCTGCATGCAGATCAGAAACCATAGGAAACATGACAGGTTCTCCTCTTGCAGTCTTTCTAATCTTTGGAAATCACTTCCCTACAGTTAAGTTCTCTCCTTATTATTATTGTATATTTTGCAGCAACACAAAAAGGTCTTTCCCAGCAGTAATAAACTTTTACGGAAAAATAGTTACTGGTACTAAGAGAAAAGCAGTTATTTAAACTTAATTAAAACAACTTCTGTAACTAATCTTCAATTCCGCTTTTATATTTCTGAGTTTCTAGTGCAATTTCTTCATATTTAGTTGTAAATATTGATACATTCCCATAATACAGCAAACACACAGGAAATTCTTACCTTCCGAACATCGATAGCTGTAGACTGGTGACTGAGCTCTCCGTGTGATGACTTTATATATATGTATGTTCCTTCCTTCCTTTTTTTTTTTTTTTTTATTGTTTTAGTTTTTTTTCCATTTCAAATTTTGCATCCAGAGCCAAGTAATCATGAAAACATTTTGCCCCTGACTATATTAAATTCTTCTGAATAATGTTAGTGTTGGCTCCTGGCCCTGACAGTAGACGCCAATGATATAAAACACAAGTGATGTTTCTATTAAGCACAACAAGTGCAATGAGAAAATCATGAATTTAATCTTGTAGCTGTCTAATTGTGAAGTCTAATTACCTCGTCTTGGTATACACTGGGTATAGAAAGTATTCAGACCCCTTTAAATTTTTCACTCTTTGTCCCTTTGCCAATTGTTTTTTTTTTCTCATTAATGTACACTGTGCCCTCATCTTTACAGATGCTGTACAGAATGCTGTCCATTATCTCCTGATCCTCCTTGAGATGGTTCTACTCCTTCATTGGAGTCCAGCTGTTTAATTAAACTGATTGGATTTGATTTAGAAAGGCGCACACCAGTCCATATAAAACCTCACAGCTCACACAACATGTCAGAGCACATGAGAATCATGAGGTCTAAGGAACTGCCCAATGAGCTCAGAGACAGAATTATGGCAAGGCACAGATCTGGAAAAGGTACCAATAGAATTTCTGTAGCACTCAAGGTTACTAAGAGACCAGTGGCATCCGTAATCCATAAAACAAAGAAGTTTTGGCTGACCACAACTCATCCTCGACCTGGCCATCCAGCCAACCTAAGCTATCATGGGGAAAGAGCCTTGGTGAGAGAAGTAAAGAAGAACCCCAAGATTGCTTTTGCAAAGCTGCAGAGATGCAGTAGGGAGATGGGAGTCACCTATCACTGCAGTCTCCAGCAGTCGGGGCTTTATGGCAGAGTCTGGAAGCTTCTCCTCAGTGCAAGACATATGAAAGGCGCATACAGTGTGCAAAACACATGAAGGATCCCTGACCATGAGAAACAAGATTCTCTGCTCTAATGAGACAAAGATTGAAATTTCTAGTGTTCATTTTAAGTGGTGGAGAAAACCAAGCACCGCTCATCATCTGCCAATAACAATCTCAACATTAACACATGGTGGGGTCAGCATCGTGCTATGTGTGGGGGAGGGAGCGGTGCCCCCGGCAGTACCATTGGGTGTAATGGAAGAAAAGATGAATGCAGCTAAGTACTGAGATATCCTGGATGAGAACCTCTTCCAGATGCTCTGGACCTCAGACTGGACCGGACCTTCCAACAAGATAATGACCCTGAGCACACAGCTAATAACACAGCAGAGCCTTCAGGACATCTCTGTCACCATTACTGACCAGTCCAGCCAGAGCCCGGACCTAAACCCAATTGGGCATCTCTGGAGAGACTGGAAAAGGCTTCCACCAACGTTCACTATCCAACCTGTCCTGCCTGTCCTGACCTCATGCCTGTCCCCGAATACAATCTTGCTTTATGTCTGTGTACCTCGCCTTGGCTGCCACCGTGCACAAAGTCATACGTGTGGAACGAACTGGTGGTACCATGCCCCAGTAAGTCCAACCCGCTTTGTGGCAGGCTCTGGTGAAAACCGGGTGCCACTTAGATTCCTATCCCAGGAAATTATCCCTTGCACCAAAAAATCAAGGAGGGTGCGCCAAAATGTGGCCCACAGTATAGACCTTCTAAAAGCGGGTAATGGCGTCCATCCTGGCATCATAAACAGATGGGCTTTGCCTGAAAGAATAGATCGTTTCCACCACCGTGCTGGCATAGAATTGAGCTGTGGCCAGTAGTTGTTCAGGCTTAGTTTGCAGGAGAAGGAAAGGAACACTCCACACTCACTTTGCGTGGAGGTGGCAAAAAAGGGAAAAATACTCCATTTCTCTGTGGTTCACAAGGTAGCAATCCATTCAAAGCTCACTATAGACTTGTTTCTTTCTTTTTTTTTTAAATAAGCTTTATTAATTTTTTTTGTAGTTCAATCACATTTATCTATTGTGTCCTGTATTACAGATTCCCTTCATTCCTTCATTCTAGACCAAATCTACCCAATCGCCCCCTAATGTTTACTGTTAGGTAACATTGGGTAAGGGTGAAGGGTCACAGAAGGATCTCTTGGTCTGTATGAAGAAGTTTAGATTTAGATTTCCGTTTTTCTGCATATAGTCTCTCTAGATAGAAGAGTTTTTTCAATTTCTGCATGACTCTGGATCGTGCCGGGGTCTGATGTTCTAGCCACCTCTGCAGCAGGCACCGTTTGGCTATCAGGCATAAGGTGTGAAAGAATCTTGGTATCACTAATGGTAATTGGGTCTCTGGGGATCGCGAAGCCCCACATCTTATTTCCCATTTTCTGTATTTCCTCCCAACAGTCTTTTGATCATGGACAATCCCACAATCCATGGTAGAGGTCTGTCCCTTGTGTTTTACACTCAGGATACTCAAGTATGCAGTCTGGGCCTGTTGGGGATGGTGGCAAGTTGAATCCCTTTTTGGCCCTGTAAATTATTCTAAACTGTGAGTCCCTCCACGTCTCGTTGGATATAGCTTTGTGGAGGGTTTTCCATCGTTTTAGAATCTTCTCTCCTACGCTGGTGTCCCCTAGTTGCGGTTCCCAACCCAAATTTTGAGTCCTTTTTGCCTATCTTTTTCCTCATGAGATGGTAGAGCACCAAGATACTCCCTTTCGAGATAAGCAAGTCCAACATCACATCAAAATCCGTTTGCTTGTCCTCTATCTTCACCTCTCTAAGGTGGGAAGTGAGGAAGACCCCTACCCCTGAGCATTTTGGAAAAATTGGTGTCCCATTAAATTATAGTTGGGCACGACCTCCTCCCTAGTGAGCCATTTTTGCTCCTGCCGGCTCATCTGATCTTTGGCCACCTGAATGCCCTTCTCCCTTCATTCTATGAATAGTCGGCTTTGTCTGCCTCGTGTAAACTCAGGACGGTTCCACAGAGGTAAGTAATAGGAAATGGACCATGGTAAGTGAAATGCCTTTCGGAGCATCCTCTGGGCTACTAAGCTCTCTTTATATGCCATTGTTTTTCTTGATCTGGGTAGGGATTTGCCCTAGTGCTACATGTATGAACATGGGCAAATCCCAGGGGACGACAGTTCTCCGATTCAGCCAGTAAATCCGAGTGGTCTTATTCATCCAATCCTTTATGTGGTGGAAAATGCAAGCTAAATTATATCCTCTTACATCCAGCAGATTAAGACCCTCCTTTTCCTTTGTTAGCTTTCGCTTTTGCCGGCTGATACACGGATGGCACCCTCGTCAGAGGAAGAATGTGAACTCTTTGTTCAAGGCCAATATGTGCCTATGTGTAAGAAGCAGTTGGATTATCTGTAGGGGGGATATAAGAGCTTAGAGATGGACATCATTTTTAATAGTTATACTCTTCCCATTAGAGATAGCGGTAGGTTGACCCATCGCCTGAGTTCTTGGCTGATTTTTTGGGATGAGTCAGGGGTTTTTCCTATCTGAATTTCCAAATACCTTACCCAAGATCCTGCTACTGGTATGTCATAAATTTAACAGGTAAAGAGGTCAGCATAGAGAATATATCACCATAGAGCTTTACATTGTATTGTTAATTGTGCTTCAACAACAGCCGCTCTAAAGTATTCCATACAACAAAAATATTTTGACTGAACTCTCTTGAAAATTGGCCAAAAGTAACAAAATAATAAAATATGGCTCCCAGAGCTTCTAATCACCATCGGACAGTGAATGGTGACATCATGTAAATAAAACATGAACCTGATCTCATACCTTCTGGTTTCTGGTCCAATCTGGCCTGAAACCTCTTGTGACAAGGGCAACACACAATTTGCAGACTTTTTGTGGACATGACTAGATCTATTGCATGGTCTTGGCTACTATGAAGCAAAGTCTCTTGCTCATCCTCACCAACTGAGAACACTTGGTGGTTATCATGATGAGAATAGGCGACCACCTATCCCTACCTTCCTTAGTAATAAATATTCTCCTAAGGGTGCAGTCACGAACTGGGGAGTGGGGGAGACTTCCTATATACTGGGGAATGGGGGGGGGGTATGCCTTTATACTAGGGAGTGGGGATGAGGGTGCGTATATATACTGGGGAGTGGAGGGCTGCATATATACTGTGGAGTGGGGGGAGGCTTCCTATATACTGGAGAGTGGGGGACTGTCTATATACTGTAGAGACTGGGGGGCTTCATATATACTGGGGAGTGGGGGGCGGCATATATAATGTGGAGTGGGGGGAAGCTTCCTATATACTGGAGAGGGGGGCTGTATATATACTGTAGAGACTGGAGGGCTTCATATATACTGGTGAGTGGCGCTGAGGGTGCCTATATATATTGGGAAGTGGTGGAGGCTGCATATATACTGTGGAGTGGGGGGAGGCTTCTTGTATACTGGGGAGTGGGGGACTGTCTATATACTGTAGAGACTGTGAGGGCTTCATCTATACTGGGGAGTGGGGGCTGTCTATATGCTATAGAGACTGGTGGACCTTATGTATACTGGGGAGTGGGGGTCTGCCTATTTACTGGGGCATGGGGAGGCTGCTTATTTATTTGGGGTTGGGGCTGCCTTTATTCTGGGGGCTGGAGAGGCTGTTTATATAGTGGGGGGCTTCCTGTGTACTGGGGAGTTGGGGGACTGCATATACACAGAGGTGGGGGGCTGCCTATATACTGGGCAGTGAGGGGGCTGCCTTTTGTGCTTGGGCTTCTTATATACTTTAAATACTGGGGAGTGGAGGGATGCTGCCTATCTTCCGGGGAGCCGGGGAAGATGTCTATATACTCTAGAGTCAAGGGGGCTCTTATATACTAGGGAGCGAGCGGGCTGCCTATATACTGGGGAAGGGGGTCTGCTTCTATACTGAGTGGGTCGGAGGACTACCTATAAATTGGTGGTGGGGGCTGCTTTAAAATTGGGGAGTGTGGGGAGGGTCTGCCTATATACTGGGGGTGACTGCCTACATACCGGAGGGTGGGGGGACTACCTATATACTGGGGTGTGGGGGACTGAATATACACAGGAGAGGGTGAGCTGCCGATATACTGGGTAGTGGGGGTGGCCTATATACTGGGGGCGGGGGTGAGGAGACTGCATTGAGCTGGTTCTAGCTTTATACTGAGGGTGTAGGGCTTCATTTTTTTGGGGTTACCTATAAACTGTGTGGGGCTGCAGTGTGCTGTGTCCCTTTACACTGGGACAGTGTGCTGTATACCTATATACTTGGGGGTAGGGGGGGAATATAAACTGTCGTCCTGAATATTCATTGTTTGGATTCTTTAGTTTACTCCCCGTGGTTACCAGTGCAGCTCCTGTCCTGACAGCGTACGATCAATGATACGCACACAGATGCATCATCACATATATATCATATTGGTGCTGTATTTATGTACTAAGCTTTGTTGAAGTATATATGCAAATCGCTATTATAGTAATTCATGACAACAGCTATGTTATAACATAGAAGACACTGTAGATTTTAATTAAAGGGGGACACTCTATATGTTAGAATTAATTTGTGATGAGCAATGTGTACGGTATTTTAGTGGCATAGTGCGGCACCTAATGCATTTATGATTTTTACTGTTTATTTATATGACTTCTAGGGAAAGGGGGTGATTTGAATTATATGTTTTTTTTAATATAATTTTTTATAACCCTAGAACCTAGTTCTATAACCCTAGATTGTCAGATCACTCCTGCCATATGCTGCCATACTACAGATTTTCCTCCTCATCCATTATAATGTGCAAATCGTACATTGTAATGAATGGGTTAAAACGAGACAGCCTTGGATCTTTGGAAGATCTGAGGCTGCCATGGTGCCTGAACACTACTCCCTGATAACGCCAGGAGGAGCGACGATCTTCACCAAGATGGCGGCGCCCATGCGGGGTCAGCACCAATTGCGGGTGTTACCGGTAAGTGTTTGCTGCAATATGCAGCAAAGACTTACCAGCTATGGAGAGGGCTCAGCACATGTGTTGTGTATCCTGGATTCCTGTGCATGTGTTGTGTACTCGGGATACCTGCGCATGCGTGGTTCACACCCTGCAACCAGAATCTACAGTAAAACATGCAGTGGCCCCCGTCATCCAGCCGATGCCACATGTCGGATTCATCAGTAATTCCGAGCATTTTTAAACACTAACTTATGCAGGGACTGTAATATAGTAATATATTTGGGGGTAAAAATGTAATTTTTGATATATGCTGGGGGCACAGATTAGTTTTGTTCTGTGGATTCTTTATGGTACAATAATATTTAATTGAGCATTGCACATATTGCATTTTATAATCAACAATTTGTGCAAAAGTCAATATGATGTCCAAATCAGCTAACTACGAAAGCATGAGATAAAGATTGAGCGATCCAAACAAGGTCAACATCTACTACATAGTTATGTAGATGCTTTAGCAGCACGTTGGGGTTCATTTACTAAGGGTCCACGGAGAGCATTTTCATCGGGTTTCCCGACGATTTCCGTTTTGCGCCGAATTGCCCCGGGATTTGGCGCATGTGATCGGATTTTGGCGCATCGGTGCCGGCTTGCACGCGACAGAAATGGGGGGCCTGGCCGTCGGACAACCCAACAGATTTGGACAACACGCAAGATTTAACATTTACAAATGTGTCGCAAGACACGCGCTTACAAGCACCGGGAAAAAGAAGTTGAACTCCGGTGGACCTCAACGGGGAAGCTACGGATGCAGGAACTCGTGCGCACGATCTTAGTGAATCGCGGCAGACCCGAATCCTCGCCGGACAACGCACCGTGGGATCACGACAGGACCGGGTAAGTAAATCTGCCCCATTGTGTTATCCAGGTGACATTATACTGTAAGTAACTGTGGTATTTTTAGGGGCACAGTGAGGGGGATATGCTATCGAGGTTGGTGTAGAGTGCGAACACTTACATCCGCAACCACTGCATGGCCACCAGGTAACTCTTACACCATTCCTAACATCAATGCCCGGAGACAACGACCCCCCTGCAGCCCCTGTACACAAACCAAGAGCCGAGCACGAGAGGAGAGGGAGGGAGAAGGGATTAGCTTTTCCTTCACTGCCCCCACTAGTGCTTAGAAATACCCTTATCCCAGTATATTTCTATGTAGTAGTAGGTGGGCCCCCAAAATCAATTTCACTGGTCGGCCCCAGGTACCCCAGGCCGATCCTGCTGTTATCTTTGTGCCCTCTTGGTATTTAACTGTTAACCGGTATTTAACCTTCGAAAAGAGGCCTTCATCCGACAAGGTCTTGGAGTATTGTTCATGGATGTCCTGAGCAGAAGAAATTCCTCCACCAAATGGAAGAGCAGAGAACATTCAGAAGTCATTAAATAGGACAAGATCAGGGCTGATGACTGGCATGGTGGCTACATACCTATAGTGCATACTTATAGTACATACCTATAGTACATATGTATGTAGTCACCATCCCAGCCATCGTTTGCTACGGTGACAGCAGCTATTGTCTTATACTTAGTATAATTATTCTAAGAAACAAAGACTTGGTAAAATCAATTTATCAAATGCAGTAGTTGAACAAAGCCTTGATTTAAGATTTTTGCTAACTTTTTTTTTTAATGATTTGAACGCCCTTTGAGGACATCATGTTAATATATTAGACAAACAATTACTTCATAAGCCATTGCCCTTTCCATTTAAATGTTGTCACATAACTAGAACTAAATTGGATTAAGCTACAGACAATAGATCATTGTATAATGTGTGGATGTGAAGTCCAGATATTTCTCTCTCCAAATGGTACTTTCTTGGACTCATAGATGTAATAGCCGGGAAGCAGAAATTTCTCACCAAGAAATTTCAGCATAGGCATTATGAAAGCTCTGACCGTGTACACTGAGGGGGAGATAAACTGTGACATCATCTATTGTCAGTAGTGATGTAATGATGGCTCAGTGTTATCTATATAGAGGTCATTGTACAGGAAGGGGGAGGAGATAAGCTGTGACATCATCTATTGTCAGTAGTGATGTAATGATGGGTCAGTGTTATCTATATAGTGGCCATTGTACAAGGAGGGGGAGGAGATAAGCTGTGACATCATCTATTGTCAGTAGTCATGTAATGATGGGTCAGTATTATCTATATAGAGGTCATTGTACAGGGAGGGGAGGAGATAAGCTGTGACATCATCTATTGTCAGTAGTGATGTAATGATGGGTCAGTGTTATCTATATAGAGGTCATTGTACAGGGAGGGGGGAGGAGATAAGCTGTGACATCATCTGTAGTCAGTAGTGATGTAATGATGGGTCGGTGTTATCTATATAGAGGACATTGTACAGGGAGGGGGGAGGAGATAAGCTGTGATGTCATCTATTGTCAGTAGTGATGTAATGATGGGTCAGTGTTATCTATATAGAGGTCATTGTGCAGGGAGGGGGAGGAGATAAGCTGTGACATCATCTATTGTCAGTAGTGATGTAATGATGGGTCAGAGTTATCTATATAGAGGTCATTGTACAGGGAGGGGGAGGAGATAAGCTGTGACATCATCTATTGTCAGTAGTGATGTAATGAGGGGTCAGTGTTATCTATATAGAGGTCATTGTACAGGAAGAGGGAGGAGATAAGCTGTGACATCATCTATTGTCAGTAGTGATGTAATGATGGGTCAGTGTTATCTATATAGAGGTCATTGTACAGGGAGGGGGAGGAGATAAGCTGTGACATCATCTATTGTCAGTAGTGATGTAATGATGGGTCAGTGTTATCTATATAGAGGTCATTGTACAGGAAGAGGGAGGAGATAAGCTGTAACATCATCTATTATCAGTAGTGATGTAATGATGGGTCATTGTTATCTATATAGAAGTCATTGTACAGGGAGGAGGAGATAAGCTGTGACATCATCTATTGTCAGTAGTGATGTAATGACGGGTCAGTGTTATCTATATAGAGTTCATTGTACAGGGAGGGGGAGGGGATAAGCTGTGACATCATCTATTATCAGTAGTGATGTAATGATGGGTCAGTGTTATCTATATAGAGGTCATTGTACAGGAAGGAGGAGGAGATAAGCTGTGACATCATCTATTATCAGTAGTGATGTAATGATGGGTGAGTGTTATCTATATAGAGTGTTACCGAGACACCAATAAACAGTTTTGTTATGAAGTACTCTCCGAATCACTTTTGACTACCAGTGTGCGCCATAGTGACAATCACCCCATCATCCCATGCATTTGATCCAGACCGGTGTGGCTACTGCGCTCTGATGATCCCGTCAACAGGCAGCACCTGAGTGGTACTCAGCTCAAGCCTTCCACTAGTGTTGTGCCTGGTACTTGCACAACCCTATCTGGTGAGCCTCATTCTTCCCTCCCCCATCTGAATTTGTCCATTGTTGTACAAACTACTACTCTATGAGCGCTTTTTGGTTTCTCCCTGTTCGCCTTTCCTATACATTATCTATATAGCGGTCATTGTACAGAGAGGGGGAGGAGATAAGCTGTGACTTCATCTATTATCAGTAGTGATGTAATGATGGGTCAGTGTTATCTATATAGAGGTCATTGTACAGGGAGGGGGAGGAGATAAGCTGTGACATCATCTATTGTCAGTAGTGATGTAATGATGGGTCAGTGTTATCAATATAGAGGTCATTGTACAGGGAGGGGGAGGAGATAAGCTGTGACATCATCTATTGTCAGTAGTGATGTAATGATGGGTCAGTGTTATCTAAATAGAGGTATTGTACAGGAAGAGGGAGGAGATAAGCTGTGACATCATCTATTGTCAGTAGTGATGTAATGATGGGTCAGTGTTATCTATATAGAGGTCATTGTACAGGGAGGGGGAGATAAGCTGTGACATCATCTATTATCAGTAGTGATGTCATGATGGGTCAGTGTTATCTATATAGAGGTCATTGTACAGGAAGGGGGGAGATAAGCTGTGACATCATCTATTGTCAGTAGTGATGTAATGATGGGTCAGTGTTATCTATATAGAGGTCATTGTACAGGGAGGGGGAGGAGATAAGCTGTGACATCATCTATTATCAGTAGTGATGTAATGATGGGTCAGTGTTATCTATATAGAGGTCATTGTACAGGGAGGGGGAGGAGATAAGCTGTGACATCATCTATTGTCAGTAGTGATGTAATGATGGGTCAGTGTTATCTATATAGAGGTCATTGTACAGGGAGGGGGAGGAGATAAGCTGTGACATTATCTATTGTCAGTAGTGATGTAATGATGGGTCAGTGTTATCTATATAGAGGTCATTGTACAGGAAGAGGGAGGAGATAAGCTGTGACATCATCTATTATCAGTAGTGATGTAATGATGGGTCAGTGTTATCAATATAGAGGTCATTGTACAGGGAGGGGGAGGAGATAAGCTGTGACATCATCTATTGTCAGTAGTGATGTAATGATGGGTCAGTGTTATCTATATAGAGGTCATTGTACAGGAAGAGGGAGGAGATAAGCTGTAACATCATCTATTATCAGTAGTGATGTAATGATGGGTCATTGTTATCTATATAGAAGTCATTGTACAGGGAGGAGGAGATAAGCTGTGACATCATCTATTGTCAGTAGTGATGTAATGACGGGTCAGTGTTATCTATATAGAGTTCATTGTACAGGGAGGGGGAGGGGATAAGCTGTGACATCATCTATTATCAGTAGTGATGTAATGATGGGTCAGTGTTATCTATATAGAGGTCATTGTACAGGAAGGAGGAGGAGATAAGCTGTGACATCATCTATTATCAGTAGTGATGTAATGATGGGTGAGTGTTATCTATATAGAGTGTTACCGAGACACCAATAAACAGTTTTGTTATGAAGTACTCTCCGAATCACTTTTGACTACCAGTGTGCGCCATAGTGACAATCACCCCATCATCCCATGCATTTGATCCAGACCGGTGTGGCTACTGCGCTCTGATGATCCCGTCAACAGGCAGCACCTGAGTGGTACTCAGCTCAAGCCTTCCACTAGTGTTGTGCCTGGTACTTGCACAACCCTATCTGGTGAGCCTCATTCTTCCCTCCCCCATCTGAATTTGTCCATTGTTGTACAAACTACTACTCTATGAGCGCTTTTTGGTTTCTCCCTGTTCGCCTTTCCTATACATTATCTATATAGCGGTCATTGTACAGAGAGGGGGAGGAGATAAGCTGTGACTTCATCTATTATCAGTAGTGATGTAATGATGGGTCAGTGTTATCTATATAGAGGTCATTGTACAGGGAGGGGGAGGAGATAAGCTGTGACATCATCTATTGTCAGTAGTGATGTAATGATGGGTCAGTGTTATCAATATAGAGGTCATTGTACAGGGAGGGGGAGGAGATAAGCTGTGACATCATCTATTGTCAGTAGTGATGTAATGATGGGTCAGTGTTATCTAAATAGAGGTATTGTACAGGAAGAGGGAGGAGATAAGCTGTGACATCATCTATTGTCAGTAGTGATGTAATGATGGGTCAGTGTTATCTATATAGAGGTCATTGTACAGGGAGGGGGAGATAAGCTGTGACATCATCTATTATCAGTAGTGATGTCATGATGGGTCAGTGTTATCTATATAGAGGTCATTGTACAGGAAGGGGGGAGATAAGCTGTGACATCATCTATTGTCAGTAGTGATGTAATGATGGGTCAGTGTTATCTATATAGAGGTCATTGTACAGGGAGGGGGAGGAGATAAGCTGTGACATCATCTATTATCAGTAGTGATGTAATGATGGGTCAGTGTTATCTATATAGAGGTCATTGTACAGGGAGGGGGAGGAGATAAGCTGTGACATCATCTATTGTCAGTAGTGATGTAATGATGGGTCAGTGTTATCTATATAGAGGTCATTGTACAGGGAGGGGGAGGAGATAAGCTGTGACATTATCTATTGTCAGTAGTGATGTAATGATGGGTCAGTGTTATCTATATAGAGGTCATTGTACAGGAAGAGGGAGGAGATAAGCTGTGACATCATCTATTATCAGTAGTGATGTAATGATGGGTCAGTGTTATCAATATAGAGGTCATTGTACAGGGAGGGGGAGGAGATAAGCTGTGACATCATCTATTGTCAGTAGTGATGTAATGATGGGTCAGTGTTATCTATATAGAGGTCATTGTACAGGAAGAGGGAGGAGATAAGCTGTGACATCATCTATTATCAGTAGTGATGTAATGATGGGTCAGTGTTATCAATATAGAGGTCATTGTACAGGGAGGGGGAGGAGATAAGCTGTGACATTATCTATTGTCAATAATGATGTAATGATGGGTCAGTGTTATCTATATAGAGGTCATTGTACAGGAAGAGGGAGGAGATAAGCTGTGACATCATCTATTATCAGTACTGATGTAATGATGGGTCAGTGTTATCTATATAGAGGTCATTGTACAGGAAGAGGGAGGAGATAAGCTGTGACATCGCCTATTATCATTAGTGATGTAATGATGGGTCAGTGTTATCTATATAGAGGTCATTGTACAGGGAGGGGGAGGAGATAAGCTGTGACATCATCTATTGTCAGTAATGATGTAATGATGGGTCAGTGTTATCTATATAGAGGTCATTGTACAGGGAGGGGGAGGAGATAAGCTGTGACATTATCTATTATCATTAGTGATGTAATGATGGGTCAGTGTTATCAATATAGAGGTCATTGTACAGGGAGGGGGAGGAGATAAGCTGTGACAGCATCTATTGTCAGTAGTGATGTAATGATGGGTCAGTGTTATCTATATAGAGGTCATTGTACCGGAAGGGGGAGGAGATAAGCTGTGACATCATCTATTATCAGTAGTGATGTAATGATGGGTCATTGTTATCAATATAGAGGTCATTGTACAGGGAGGGGGAGGAGATAAGCTGTGACATCATCTATTGTCAGTAGTGATGTAATGATGGGCCAGTGTTATCTATATAGAGGTCATTGTACAGGAAGAGGGAGGAGATAAGCTGTGACATCATCTATTGTCAGTAGTGATGTAATGATGGGTCAGTGTTATCTATATATAGGTCATTGTACAGGGAGGGGGAGGAGATAAGCTGTGACATCATCTATTGTCAGTAGTGATGTAATGATGGGTCAGTGTTATCTATATAGAGGTCATTGTACAGGGAGGGGGAGGAGATAAGCTGTGACATCATCTATTGTCAGTAGTGATGTAATGATGGGTCAGTGTTATCTATATAGAGGTCATTGTACAGGAAGAGGGAGGAGATAAGCTGTGACATCATCTATTGTCAGTAGTGATGTAATGATGGGTCAGTGTTATCTATATAGAGGTCATTGTACCGGAAGGGGGAGGAGATAAGTTGTGACATCATCTATTATCAGTAGTGATGTAATGATGGGTCAGTGTTATCAATATAGAGGTCATTGTACAGGGAGGGGAGGAGATAAGCTGTGACATCATCTATTGTCAGTAGTGATGTAATGATGGGTCAGTGTTATCTATATAGAGGTCATTGTACAGGAAGAGGGAGGAGATAAGCTGTGACATCATCTATTATCAGTAGTGATGTAATGATGGGTCAGTGTTATCTATATAGAGGTCATTGTACAGGAGGAGGGAGGAGATAAGCTGTGACATCATCTATTGTCAGTAGTGATGTAATGATGGGTCAGTGTTATCTATATAGAGGTCATTGTACAGGAAGAGGGAGGAGATAAGCTGTAACATCATCTATTATCAGTAGTGATGTAATGATGGGTCATTGTTATCTATATAGAAGTCATTGTACAGGGAGGAGGAGATAAGCTGTGACATCATCTATTGTCAGTAGTGATGTAATGACGGGTCAGTGTTATCTATATAGAGTTCATTGTACAGGGAGGGGGAGGGGATAAGCTGTGACATCATCTATTATCAGTAGTGATGTAATGATGGGTCAGTGTTATCTATATAGAGGTCATTGTACAGGAAGGAGGAGGAGATAAGCTGTGACATCATCTATTATCAGTAGTGATGTAATGATGGGTGAGTGTTATCTATATAGAGTGTTACCGAGACACCAATAAACAGTTTTGTTATGAAGTACTCTCCGAATCACTTTTGACTACCAGTGTGCGCCATAGTGACAATCACCCCATCATCCCATGCATTTGATCCAGACCGGTGTGGCTACTGCGCTCTGATGATCCCGTCAACAGGCAGCACCTGAGTGGTACTCAGCTCAAGCCTTCCACTAGTGTTGTGCCTGGTACTTGCACAACCCTATCTGGTGAGCCTCATTCTTCCCTCCCCCATCTGAATTTGTCCATTGTTGTACAAACTACTACTCTATGAGCGCTTTTTGGTTTCTCCCTGTTCGCCTTTCCTATACATTATCTATATAGCGGTCATTGTACAGAGAGGGGGAGGAGATAAGCTGTGACTTCATCTATTATCAGTAGTGATGTAATGATGGGTCAGTGTTATCTATATAGAGGTCATTGTACAGGGAGGGGGAGGAGATAAGCTGTGACATCATCTATTGTCAGTAGTGATGTAATGATGGGTCAGTGTTATCAATATAGAGGTCATTGTACAGGGAGGGGGAGGAGATAAGCTGTGACATCATCTATTGTCAGTAGTGATGTAATGATGGGTCAGTGTTATCTAAATAGAGGTATTGTACAGGAAGAGGGAGGAGATAAGCTGTGACATCATCTATTGTCAGTAGTGATGTAATGATGGGTCAGTGTTATCTATATAGAGGTCATTGTACAGGGAGGGGGAGATAAGCTGTGACATCATCTATTATCAGTAGTGATGTCATGATGGGTCAGTGTTATCTATATAGAGGTCATTGTACAGGAAGGGGGGAGATAAGCTGTGACATCATCTATTGTCAGTAGTGATGTAATGATGGGTCAGTGTTATCTATATAGAGGTCATTGTACAGGGAGGGGGAGGAGATAAGCTGTGACATCATCTATTATCAGTAGTGATGTAATGATGGGTCAGTGTTATCTATATAGAGGTCATTGTACAGGGAGGGGGAGGAGATAAGCTGTGACATCATCTATTGTCAGTAGTGATGTAATGATGGGTCAGTGTTATCTATATAGAGGTCATTGTACAGGGAGGGGGAGGAGATAAGCTGTGACATTATCTATTGTCAGTAGTGATGTAATGATGGGTCAGTGTTATCTATATAGAGGTCATTGTACAGGAAGAGGGAGGAGATAAGCTGTGACATCATCTATTATCAGTAGTGATGTAATGATGGGTCAGTGTTATCAATATAGAGGTCATTGTACAGGGAGGGGGAGGAGATAAGCTGTGACATCATCTATTGTCAGTAGTGATGTAATGATGGGTCAGTGTTATCTATATAGAGGTCATTGTACAGGAAGAGGGAGGAGATAAGCTGTGACATCATCTATTATCAGTAGTGATGTAATGATGGGTCAGTGTTATCAATATAGAGGTCATTGTACAGGGAGGGGGAGGAGATAAGCTGTGACATTATCTATTGTCAATAATGATGTAATGATGGGTCAGTGTTATCTATATAGAGGTCATTGTACAGGAAGAGGGAGGAGATAAGCTGTGACATCATCTATTATCAGTACTGATGTAATGATGGGTCAGTGTTATCTATATAGAGGTCATTGTACAGGAAGAGGGAGGAGATAAGCTGTGACATCGCCTATTATCATTAGTGATGTAATGATGGGTCAGTGTTATCTATATAGAGGTCATTGTACAGGGAGGGGGAGGAGATAAGCTGTGACATCATCTATTGTCAGTAATGATGTAATGATGGGTCAGTGTTATCTATATAGAGGTCATTGTACAGGGAGGGGGAGGAGATAAGCTGTGACATTATCTATTATCATTAGTGATGTAATGATGGGTCAGTGTTATCAATATAGAGGTCATTGTACAGGGAGGGGGAGGAGATAAGCTGTGACAGCATCTATTGTCAGTAGTGATGTAATGATGGGTCAGTGTTATCTATATAGAGGTCATTGTACCGGAAGGGGGAGGAGATAAGCTGTGACATCATCTATTATCAGTAGTGATGTAATGATGGGTCATTGTTATCAATATAGAGGTCATTGTACAGGGAGGGGGAGGAGATAAGCTGTGACATCATCTATTGTCAGTAGTGATGTAATGATGGGCCAGTGTTATCTATATAGAGGTCATTGTACAGGAAGAGGGAGGAGATAAGCTGTGACATCATCTATTGTCAGTAGTGATGTAATGATGGGTCAGTGTTATCTATATATAGGTCATTGTACAGGGAGGGGGAGGAGATAAGCTGTGACATCATCTATTGTCAGTAGTGATGTAATGATGGGTCAGTGTTATCTATATAGAGGTCATTGTACAGGGAGGGGGAGGAGATAAGCTGTGACATCATCTATTGTCAGTAGTGATGTAATGATGGGTCAGTGTTATCTATATAGAGGTCATTGTACAGGAAGAGGGAGGAGATAAGCTGTGACATCATCTATTGTCAGTAGTGATGTAATGATGGGTCAGTGTTATCTATATAGAGGTCATTGTACCGGAAGGGGGAGGAGATAAGTTGTGACATCATCTATTATCAGTAGTGATGTAATGATGGGTCAGTGTTATCAATATAGAGGTCATTGTACAGGGAGGGGAGGAGATAAGCTGTGACATCATCTATTGTCAGTAGTGATGTAATGATGGGTCAGTGTTATCTATATAGAGGTCATTGTACAGGAAGAGGGAGGAGATAAGCTGTGACATCATCTATTATCAGTAGTGATGTAATGATGGGTCAGTGTTATCTATATAGAGGTCATTGTACAGGAGGAGGGAGGAGATAAGCTGTGACATCATCTATTATCAGTAGTGATGTAATGATGGGTCAGTGTTATCTATATAGAGGTCATTGTACAGGGAGGGGGAGGAGATAAGCTGTGACATCATCTATTGTCAGTAGTGATGTAATGATGGGTCAGTGTTATCTATAAAGAGGTCATTGTACAGGGAGGAGGAGGAGATAAGCTGTGACATCATCTATTGTCAGTAGTGATGTGATGATGTGTCAGTGCTATCTATATAGAGGTCATTGTACAGGAAGGGGGAGGGGACACGCTGTGACATCATCTATTGTCAGTAGTGATGTAATGAGGGGTCAGTGTTATCTATATAGAGGTCATTGTACAGGGAGGGGGAGGAGATAAGCTGTGACATCACCTATTGTCAGTAGTGATGTCATGATGGGTCAGTGTTATCTATATAGAGGTCATTGTACAGGGAGGAGGAGGAGATAAGCTGTGACATCATCTATTGTCAGTAGTGATGTAATGATGGGTCAGTGTTATCTATATAGAGGTCATTGTACAGGGGGGAGGAGATAAGCTGTGACATCATCTATTGCCAGTGGTGATGTAATGATGGGTCAGTGTTATCTATATAGAGGTCATTGTACAGGGAGGGGGAGGAGATAAGCTGTGACATCATCTATTGTCAGTAGTGATGTAATGATGGGTCAGTGTTATCTATATAGAGGTCATTGTACAGGGAGGGGGAGGAGATAAGCTGTGACATCATCTATTGTCAGTAGTGATGTGATGATGGGTCAGTGTTATCGATATAGAGGTCATTGTACAGGGAGGGGGAGGAGATAAGCTGTGACATCATCTATTGCCAGTGGTGATGTAATGATGGGTCAGTGTTATCTATATAGAGATCATTGTACAGGGAGGGGGAGGAGATAAGCTGTGACATCATCTATTGTCAGTAGTGATGTAATGATGGGTCAGTGTTATCTATATAGAGGTCATTGTACAGGGAGGGGGAGGAGATAAGCTGTGACATCATCTATTGTCAGTAGTGATGTAATGATGGGTCAGTGATATCTATATAGAGGTCATTGTACAGGGAGGGAGAGGAGATAAGCTGTGACATCATCTATTGTCAGTAGTGATGTAATGATGGGTCAGTGTTATCTATATAGATGTCATTGTACAGGGAGGGAGAGGAGATAAGCTGTGACATCATCTATTGTCAGTAGTGATGTAATGATGGGTCAGTGATATCTATATAGAGGACATTGTACAGGGAGGGGGAGGAGATAAGCTGTGACATCATCTATTGCCAGTGGTGATGTGAGGATGGGTCAGTGTCCCTGTCCTATTAGTGTTGGTCTATGAGATACCTATCTTTATCCAGTCCGAAGATTCAGTTTGAAGCCCTATACATGTATCTACATACCATGAACAACAATGACTGTTTGTTTTTGGAGCTCCGATTGCAGTGCATTCCCTTATTAATTCATCCACTGATGCAACACAGAACTAGTAGCCTCTACTTGACCTTTGAACTTTTAATTCACAGTTACATAGAATATATGGCCACGTAAATCAACTCCAAGACATGAGTAAAATCCTAGAAAACATATTTAAATCTTCTAAACCATCATGTGCTACTATAAAGTCATTATAAAACCTTATACACAATCCACCTGGGTTTTGACCCAATTTTGGAACCTCAATCAGATTGTTGTTAAATGTGTTTTCCCACGAAGAAATGTTAGGTCCTATACACGGGATAGGCTCTAACCTGCTCATCAGTGGGTGTCTCAGTGCTGGGACCCGCACAGATCACGAAAACGATCGGTCCCATGGGCTCCCAAGTACCCCCCTCGGACCTCTCGTCACTCAGTCAGACTAATGGAGCAGACGGCAGACGTGGTTAGGGGGTAACTTTTCTATGCGGGAAAACCCCTTTAAGTGGAAATAATTTTGTAGATTTTTTTATAATTAAAAATGTATTATTATCTTTTTTTGTTTTCACTCCTGTAAGTGCCAAAAAGACAATGACTGGCATCCAGCAGACTACATCCAGGCCCTTCACCTGTGTGTACTCAAGGAGGCGCTGCCTTAGGGTAAACATTTGAGCTGGGCGTCTGCCAATGTGCTATCCGGACAAACGCCATTATTACAGAGGTCATGTGACAACATTAGCAGAAACAATCCAAGTCAGTAGATCCGTCAATTCCAAAGTGATACATTTTGTGATAAAATCTACACAGGGTTACCTAAGGCCCATCAAATACCAAATAGGGGTATGATATTACCTGTATATTCTAAGGCCAAAGAAGGCCGTGGACGGCAAACAAACAAACCGACTGATTTGGACAAACCGCGGAATTTAACTTTCAAAATTGTGTCACAAGCCATGCACTTACATGCACCGGGAAGAAGAAGGTGAACTCCGGTGGACCTGAGTGGGGAAGCAACACATGCAGGAAATTGGACGCCCGATCTTAGTGAATCGCGGCAGCTCCGAATCCTCGTCGAACATTCCGGATCAGCAGCGTCAATGGGACGGGTAAGTAAATGTGCCCCTATGTGTTTTTATAGGCACAGCAAATTCATCAGGATAATAGCATCCCAAAGCACATCAGTATTCATGATATTAAAAACACGGATGTATTTTGAGATGCGTTTTGCAATGTATTTTAAAACACAATGCAAACACACAGGGGCACATTTACTTACCCGTTCCTGGAGTTCACAGAAAGTGCATTGTCCCATGATAACTAACGATTCACGAAGATCCTGCGCCCGATATCCTGCATGTGTCGCTTCCCCGCTCAGGTCCCCGGAGTTCACCTTCTTCTTCCCTGTGCGTGTAAGTGCATTGGGGCAGATTTACTTAACCGGTCCATTCGCGATCCAGCGGCGCGTTCTCTGCGCTGGATTCGGGTCCGGCCGGGATTCATCAAGGTAGTTCCTCCGCCGTCCACCAGGTGGCGCTGCTGCACTGAAAAGCATCTGAACGCACTGGAGTTCACCGGACCAAGTGAAGGTAAGTGCGTCCCAAGCGACACTTTTATTGTTTTAAATGCGGCGGTTTTTCCGAATCCGACGGTTTTCGCTCGGCCACGCCCCCCGATTTCCGTCGCGTGCATGCCGACGCCGATGCGCCACAATCCGATCGCGTGCGCCAAAATCCGGGGCAATTCAGGGAAAATCGGCGCAAATCGGAAATATTCGGGTAACACGTCGGGAAAACGCGAATCGGGCCCTTAGTAAATGACCCCCATTGTCTTGCGACACTATTTGAAAGTTAAATCCCGCGCTCAGTCTGAATCAGTCGGATCGCCCCCAACGTCATAACTTATGCAAATAAAGTGATTGCATAGAAATCTACCGTGAGTGCTGGGATACCTCTTTCTACGTTACCTGGCGGATACCTCTCCTGTCCTCGTGCACCACAACCAACGCGGAGTGCCGTCCTACCTGTATGTTGGATTCGCCCCCAGCGTCAATCCGCCTAAATTAGGTCACACAGAAGTCAGCGCAGCTGCGCCGTGTGCAACACAATCCCAGCGCAGACACCTGTTAAATACCTGTCACAGCCGTGCAATCCCTAAAAATCATTTTAAGGTCCGACGAAAGTGTGTCCGCGACCCTTAGTAAACAAGCCTCATAATGTGAATGCAGCTTAAGACCATGTGCACAAGATGCGTTTGAATTGTGTTTTAAAATGCATTTTAGGTGCATCTGGAGAATCTCCTCAGGGAACGTCTGCTTTCAGACGTCAGGGAGGAGATTCCCCGGATGCGTCTAAAATGTAATTCAATCTTGTGAACATGGATGTAAGGTCCAGCATTAGGACCTATTGAAAGCAATCAGTGCCCCTCTCATCTCTCCCTCATATTGTGACCTCTTATCTCCCCCCATATTCTGACCTCCTATCTCCCCTTCATAGTGTGACCTCTCCTCTCCCCCTTATGGTGTGGCTACTCATATCCCCCTCATATTGTGGACCCTATCATCTTCCCTTCATATTGTGACCTCTGATCTCCCCCTCATAGTGTACCCTCTCACCACCAGCTCATATTGTGGCCCCTCACATTGGAACCTTTCACCTCCCCCTCATATTGTGTACCCTCTCATATCCCTCCATAATGTGGGCCCCCTGTCATATCCCCCCATTGTATAGGCTCCCTCTCATATCCCCATATATTGTGGGGCACTTCTTATATCCCACCATTTTGTGGGCCTCCTCTCATACCCTCCCATATTGTGGGTCCACTCTCTTATGCCACCATATTGTAGGCCCCTCTTACTCACACTCAGCTCTGCTATATGCCTCTTTCCCCTGCTATAAAGATCTTATCTGTATGTAGTGCGTAGATTAAGTCTCTGCGCGCTGCTGCTTGCCGACCGGAAGTGCCTGTGTCTGAGCTGGTCTTGTAATGGATGGGGAGGGGCAGAGATCACACTGCATCCTGGAGACAGGAGAAGATATTCATGAGAAGAACCTTTCCTGCCCGACCATAGCCAGAAGATTTATGGTCGGATCCCAGGGCAACCGAAAATTGCATACTCCGGGACTGATAGAGAGACATGTTGGACTTTTATCTGTAAAATTCTGTATTTTTGTTAATAACAGTGAATTATAGAATGTTATTTTGTTATCCTGAGTCTGCAAACATCTGGATTGCAGTATAATCTTAGAAAGGAAGAATTTCTTCAAAAAAGATCTGGCTGGGAAGCAGGTAGGGGTTTGGTGGTTGGATAAGTGTGAAAGGTGCTTGTCTCAAACAATCAACTGGAAAAACAAGAGATTTTATGGATCATGGATGATGCTGCCCCTTTGTCTCTTTGATTTGTCTCCTTGATGGTGCAAGAACCATCCATGCCTTACGTGCATCCAGACGCTCATTGTTGTCTGCAAAAGCTATTGTAGACACCATTAAAAGGGCTGACAGTTACAAAGCGATATAGACCTAGATTTATTCTTCTGTTAGGCGGCCAATAGGTGACCAGTCTGGTGGCTTACATGCATGGTGTACTGATGTACCGACCCATGTCTACCGGTCCATTCTATGATGTCTGCCGATCTGTGCCATGAGGTCTACTGGTCCTGGCTGAATTCTTGTGGCCTGCGTTATTTGGGCAACCCTTTATCAGAGCAGTAACCTTTTTGGATACTCAATAATCCCTACGTATCATCAGCCTTATGTCCATCAGTGATGGAAGGTTTAGTGGTTACCAACGTGGTCACACGAGATGTCCCTCATGGTGCTCATATTCCATATTACTAACCAATCTGAGCTGCCTTATGGTTTTCATTGTGCAGATGGAATACTGAGTAACTTATAATAATGAATTGGAGGTCAAATTTCCTTTATCTTTTGTTTCAACCCTTTTTACCGGCGTAAGATCAGAGAATCACATCAAACAAATGCCCTTGTTTCACAGCCAATTTTCTGACATCTTTATTAGTAGCCAATCGTTCTGCGCCTCGTCTCTTACCCGGCTGATTTAATGCTTATTAGAACCGGTTCCATTCTGTCTTTGAGATTTCTTTTTCCTTGCTCACAACATTCATCCTGCGAGAAAGGAGAACATCTACAACATGTTCTCTCTCGGGACAATCGGCCTGGTGATCGGCTTATGTGCGCTGCCTCATCAGTTGGTGGCACAGGAGGTAAGCTTAGGACGTCAGGGCCTCATCTGCAAAACATAGGGATGGACATTTAGTATTAATTATTATTTAGTAATAATTATTATTATTAATTATAATAATTCTAAAATTCTAATTAATATATTTAATATATTATAAATATTATTATTATATATATTATTATATTTATTATTATTATTATTTGGATTATTATTATTTTTAATAATTAATAAGTATTAATAAAAATTCCTTATGTTCTTATACATTTTATCTAAATTTAAAAAATCTATAGTCTTAATATCTGACACAAATTTTCTAAACTAAAGCCAAGTTCACCCCTAAACCTTATTTTTTTCATAGATTTTATTTTTAGCCTTTGCACTTTAAAAGTTGTACAGGTGGTCCCCTACTTAAGAACACCCGACTTACAGACGACCCCTACTTACAAATGGGCCTCTGGATGTTGGTAATTTACTGTACTTTAGCCTTAATGAAGCTTTTTTGTTAATCCAGGTTCATATGACAACCCAACATTTTTAAAATCCAATTGTCACAGAGACCAAAAAAAATTCTGGCTGGGGTTACAATTATAAAATATACAGTTCCGACTTACATACAAATTCAACTTAAGAACAAACCTACAGAACCGATCTTGTACATAACTCCGGGACCGTCTGTATGTTTTTTTTTTTGTCCAATAATGTTGCTGGTTGAGGACTTGTTCAGTGACAAAAGAAAATGTTGTACTTTTTTGAATGGTATTTCTGGTACTGAAAAGAAACCTATCCATCACAGATCTATCTAATAAGGTAGATCCGGTGGCAGGCCATGTCCTTTTTCCATAAAACTTTTAGTGCCCCAGGACCTAACAAAAATGTTATCTTATTTATATATGATGGAGCATGAGCTATGGCTACCCCACGCCTCAGTATTCTCTTTCGCTCCCACCTACGGCTTCTCCTCAGCGTGCAGCTTCCTGATGTTCCGTTTTTTTGCATACGAGGGCGTACAGCTACAGCGACGTGACCTCGTCTCCAAAGCCGGAGCTGCTGTGCGTGTGCAGTACTCCGGCTTAACAAATGAGTGCGTGCAACTACAGCGAGCTGGGCGCTAAAGAGAGAATGGCAGTGAAAGGGGATACTGGGGCTGTAGCTCCCGTTCCACCACGGTGCTTCTCCATGGCTAGGTAGCCCCTCAAGAGAATTATATATATAAGATAACAAGTTCTGGGGCACTAAAAGTTTTAATAAAAAAGGACATGGCTGTCACAGATTACAGGACTATGCCACCGGATCTACCTTATCAGGTAGGTTTCCTTTAAAGGGAACTGTCTGGTGGTTGAAAACTTTTTGCTTTCAACTAAAAAACAACTCCACAGCTGACCATGGTTTGTGCCGGTACTGCTGTATAGAGATACATGGAGTTGAGTTGCGATGACATACAATACCCACGGTGAGGTGAGGTACTGATTTTGTCACAATTATTGCATTGATAACTAATATGTTTACATTTCATTCCATAGCTTTTGTTTTTATTTTTTGATCAATGTACGCATAAAGCACCTTTTTGTGGGATAAGATGTGGTTATAGTGGGACAATATTAGGAAACACATTAATTACCATAAAAAAAAACATTTTTGGGGGAAGGGGTGGGTGGAAATTTTAGTTTTTCCCGGCTGGTTTCTCTCAGTCTGGAATCCGTTTTTTAATGTATCCTTATAATTTATAGTGCGTTAGTGATCCGTGAAAACCAGCTTTGACTCGGACACACTCTACTTTTTAATAGCCATTGGTACCCACCCCTAAAAAAGTTTTTTTGTAAGTGCACAGCGTTCTATCAGTCCATTTTTCATGTCATGTTCACTGACCTTCATGTTGATTTGTTTGTGGTAATACCACGATGACCACAACAATATTTTTACTTTTTATAAACACTTTGTTATCAATCAATGTATGTATTATAAACATTCAGATTTAAAGGGAATTTTTAAAGGGAACTGTCAGGAATTTTGTTGGTCTAAAGAAATAGCCTCTTCAGGTAGGGTATGAAATATCCTATCAAGCATTCCCCTCTTTTAGGTTAAATCTTGCCCATTTACCTGTAAAATATAGGGGCAGATTTACTTACCTGGTCCTGTCGTGATCCCGCGGTGCATTGTCTCATGAGGATTCGGGTCTGCTGCGATTCACTAAGATCATGCGCCCGAGTTCCTTCATCCTTCGCTTCTGTGTCCAGGTCCGCCGTGGTTCACCTTCTTCTTCCCGGTGTATGTGAGTGCGTGTCTTGTGTCACATTTCGCGATGTCCGAATCCGTCGGCCGGCCCCCGATTTCTGTTGCGTGCAAGCCGGCGCTGATGCACCAAAATCCGATCACGTGCGCCAAAATCCCAGGGGCAATTTGGCGCAAAGTGGAAATCGCCGGGAAACCTGACGAAAATGTGCTCTGTGGACCCTTAATAATTGAGCCCTATTGTCTCCAAAAGTCATATGCAAATTAGCTGAAAAGAGATGATCAATCAGGTTAGGGGCTAGAAGAGGAGCAACACTTCACATACCCCCGTCTGAGGCTCTATTGTATCTAGAACCATGCGTTCGGTGCCTTATTAAAAATCACATCAAGTTCGTGGTTATATGATCTTCATAACCAGAGATAAGGGCTGTTCAATACATAGGTAGGACATTTCCAACTGTGTTTTCCACTCATTCCTACTCAATGACAGATATGCGTAGATGCTGGAAGAATGGTTAGCTCCGCAGTGTAACACCCATGGTCAGTGTGAGCTCTGATCATGGTTTTTTAATATATTTTTTTGCCAGGGTTTGCCATAACAACAATCAACAATTGGGGGGGGGGGGTTTGTTGCTACGACATCCCCAATCTCCGTTCAAAAGCTATTTTTACATATAAAATTTTATGGGATGGAAAAAAGTTAAAATCACCACAAGCATAGTAGCACAGCCTCCTACAATAGAACTAAATCACTGTTAAACCAAAAAAAGATAAGTGATTAAAAAACGTAACTTCTCCAGAAACGGACCGGTGTAAAGTGTAGCATGCAAAAAAAAAAATCTCAACAATCTCAGTAGGCAAAAAAAAAAAAATGTTATATACCATGGGTACAGTAGGTACAGAAAGTATTCAGATCCGTTTCCATTTTTCAGTCTTTGTTTTATTGCAGCCGATTTTTATTTTTGCTCTTTAAGGTGCCCTCTACACCCCAACTTGACAAATAAACAAAAATGTGTATGTTTTTGCTAATTTATCAAACAGAAAAAAAACTAAAATATCCCATGGTCCTAAGTATTCAGACCCTTTGCTGTGATATTCATTTTTAACTCACATGCTGTCCGTTTCCTTCTGATCCTCCTTGACATAATAATCTTTATTTATAAAGCACCATCAAATTCCATAGCGTTTTACAGATTCTGGAGAAATATACAAAGAAAATAAGACATTATAGAGATGGTTCTACTATTAATTAAACTGAGTGGACTTGATTAGGAAAGACTCACACCTATCTATATAAGACCTCATGGCTCACAGTGCATGTCAGAGCACATGAGCATCATGAAGTCTAAGGAACTGCCCAAGGAGCTCAGAGACAGAATTGTGGCAAAGCACAGATCTGGCTAAGGTTAAACAAAAATTCTGCAGCACTCATGGGTCCTAAGAGCAGAGTAGCCTCTATAATCCTTAAATGAAGTTTGGGACAACCAAAACTCTTCCTCGAGCTGGCCGTCCAGCCATACTAAGAAATTGTGGGAGAAGAGCCTTGGTGAGCAAGCTAAAGAAGAACCCCAGGATCACTGTGGCTGAGCTCCATAGATGCAGTAGGGAGATAGGAGTCACCTATCACTGCAGCGTCCAACAGTCTTTATGGCTTTATGGCAGAGTTTGGAAGCTCTTCTACAGTGCAGGACATATGAAGGCCGCAGAGAGTGTGAAAAACGCATGAAGGGCTTCCAGATTATGACTAATAAGATTCTCCGCTCTCATTAGACAAAGACTGATTTTTTTCTCCACTTTTAAGCGGTGGAGAAAACCAGGCACTCCTCATCACTTGCCAAATACAATCCCAGCAGTGATACATGGTGCGGGCAGCATCAGGCTATGGGGGGAGGGGGACAGAACCATTGGGTGTAATGGAAGGAAAGATGAATGCAGCCAAGTACAGAGATATCCTGGATGAGAACCTCTTCCAGATGCTCTGGACCTCAGATTGGGCCGAACCTTCCAACAAGAAAATGACCCTAAGCTCAAGCTAAAATAACAAAGCAGAGGTTTCAGGACATCTCTGTGACCATTCCTGACCGGCTGAACCAGAGCCTTGACCTAAGCCTAAAATTAACAAAAAATATCTACATTTCAGTTTTTTCTGTCATGAAGGTGTAGAATGCACATTACCAAATGGCTACAATGAAACAAAGAGTTAAAACTTTTAAAGGGTCTGAATACTTTCCATACCCACCATAATGAGGAAAGTTTTTTCTATATAGGAATCAATGTTGTGACATTAGACTAGAAAGCTAAGAGTGTATGGTACAGGAGATTGATGGTATAGACCCACAATGAGAACATTGGGAAGAGAAATTGGCCATTGTTTTCGATTAGCTGGTGCCTTGTCCTAGTAACACGGTGACATCCATTAACCTGGGCTGAACAATGGATGAGACTGGTGTCATTTCATGCCCGAGCAGAGTGTGCCCGCCAAGTATTGTTCTGGTGCAACAGCTCTCGCCCTAGAGAGTCCAACCATGAACTCCACAACAAAAGACGTCTCAGCTATGGAGGGCACGGCCATTACATGCTGTCACTTACTGTCACAATCTGTGCGCTAAAAGTATACATGAGAATATTATTAAAAATTATACTAAATATAATGATAACCTAATACTCCTCACAGTTATAGTAATCCTGATAATACTATTAGTAATAATACTATCGCTGTTGGTAATAAATATAATACACTATTAGTATAACACTACTATAATATTATAAATGATAATATGAGTTAGAATAAAAAAATACTACCAGGGTAGTAATAATATTAGTAGTAGTAATACTTGTATAATTATTATTAATAATGAAAGTTTTATTGGTAGTCGAAAAAATAATAATAATTATAATAAATAGTAAATGAATATATCAATATAATTATCACCAGTAGTGGATTGGTAATAATAATATTGATAATAATAATATTGATAATAATAATAATTTGCACTACTGGTAAAAATAATTTTGATATATGTGTTATTAAAATAGTTGTTATTAATTTATATTAGTTAATAGTTTATGAAAAAGTTTACTAGTAAAAATTATTTTTTGACTACCAATAATAAATGTAAAAAAAATAATATATGTTTATATAATTTTCTGTTATAATTAGTTATTATTATTATTATTAGTAGTAGTATTAGTAGAAGTAGTAGCAGTAGTACTATAATATTAATTGTAGTAGTAATGTTTTGTACAATTTTTAAACAAATGGTATATTGGTAGTAAAAAAAATATTTTTATAAGTAAACTATTAACTAATGTTACTAAATAATTGGTATAAGTAGTAGATATATCTTGCCAAATTATTATTTGAATAATAATAACAATAATAATAATGATAATAATAGTAACCATCATCATCATTTTACACTATGGGAATATTTTACTAATCATTACGATTATAATATATTTATTACCAATAATTGTCATTATTATTAATATTAGTTCATAATTTACTAATTAAAAATATTTTTTTCCTACCAATAATACTGATATTTAGAATAATAATTGTACAGCTACTAGCACAACTAATATAATACTACTACTAATATTATTAATTGTCGTTCATATTGTAATATAATTTTATCTCATAATAATAGTAATGATAATCATCATCTTCATAACAATAATCAACACTGTTTTTCCTCATGATAATTAATCTACTGCTACTACATATAAGACACAGCCAGGGGTGCATGAACCCAATCTACAGCCATGTCTTCTGGCATCATTGCAGTTTCTCCTGCTCCTGGATTGATAGCAGGAGGGGCTTAGAGGAGACAACTTATCAGTCTTCTCTCTGCACTACATAGAGCAGATGTAGCGGTAGCTGCCTCTATACCCCTCTGATGACATGATGGGTGTAAAAGGGATCTGCAGTGTCTTATCAGATCCACTATAGCTCTGCCCAAAGCTTCTGTCCCTGTAGGGTTTTCTAGAAATTCATTTTGCCAATAAGTAAGAGAATAGGAATCCCCAAAATATTTCAATTGCTCCTGCCTTTTAGCCCCTAGAACAGTGATGGCGAACCTTTTAGAGGCTGAATGCCCAAACTGCAACCCAAAACCCCGCTTATTTGGTGCCAACCAAAAATGAAAGCAGTAACTTATTGCTCCCTGTTTAACAACTTTCAATCATATTGGCCTCCTGAGGACAGCAACACAGTAGAAAGATGGAAAATTTACATCATTTTAGCTTCTTTCCAGTGTCCCTCTGTACACAGAGAATCGTGGGGCCAGCAGGAGGTCCTCCAAAGATAATTCGACCCTGTCTATACATTCTCCCTCTTCCTGCAGTCCCAAGTAGCGAAGTAAGTATCAAAATACAATTGAAAGCAGCATCTTTTAAGTTGCTTGGAACTGTAGGAAGATTCTTTGAGTCCTGACTGGTGTTCTGGGGCGATGACCTGGATGCCCACAGAAAGGGCTCTGAGTGCCGCCTCTGGCACTCGTGCCATAGGTTCGCCACCACTGCACTACAAGGTGGTCACCATAGATATCACCAGTATCAACATGGCACCCACTCAGGAGCTGAGCAAGCACTTCAGGCGTTGAGTCTCTGCTGATCATGGACTAATAACCCATTAAATGCTCGGATAAGATCCCTGATTTAAAGACGTCTTTTCACTTTTGTCTTTTCACCTGTATTTTTGTTAATATCAGTGAATTAGAGAATGTGTTATTTTGCTATCCTGAGTACATACAAGAAACTTGTCTTCGTGGGAGGAATGCCCCTTTAGGTTTTAGATCTGCAATTTATTCAGTAAATCATTACAATAAGAATTCAGCATAGTAAAGGTAGTGAAGTAAATATTCTCTTTAATTACAGGACAATGAAGAATTTGGTTTGACGGAGGAGGATAGAATTCAGATTCTTGATCTTCACAATTTCGTAAGGTCACATGTCAGACCATCAGCAGCAAACATGTTTAAAATGGTAAGTTAGTATAAAGATTATTGTTGCAATTCTACCCAATTTTGTCATAGTCTATTTATAATCGCCATCATAACATATATTAGAAAGATTTATGTCCAGAAGGAGAGGAAACTGAGTAGAAAGAACCATCACCCCAGCCTTTCCAGAAGTTCTCTTTATTTAATGAAGTTTTCTGGTTTAATTAAATGATCCATTAAAGATCTAGTTAGTGGAAGTCAAACTTGTAGACAATTACATTATGCGTTGGTAGCCAGAAAACCCCTACACTAATAGAAAAATATCAACAATTACTAAACATATGATTGTCAGAGATAGTCAAACATTGTATACTATATTGTGACTGTGCTATAAAATACATCAATAGACCCTAGCACGAGCCGAGGAGGAGGAGAGCCGACACCTCCTCTATATACTACATCACACAGGAGGTGAGCCGACACATCCTCTTATTACTACACCACACAAGAGATAAGGTGACACATCCTCTATATTTTACACCACACAGGAGGAGAGCTGACACATCCTCTATATACTACACCACACAGGAGGAGGAGAGCCGACACATCCTCTATATTATATTATGCGTTGGTAGCCAGAAAACCCCTACATTAATAGCAAAATATCAACAATTACTAAACATATGATTGTCAGAGACTGTGCTATAAAATACATCAATAGACTCTAGCACATCATAACTGCACCACATAAAATCTATACACTACACCACACAGGAGATAAGCTGACACATCCTCTACATACTACACCACACAGGAGGAGAGAGGACACATCCTCTATATACTACACCACACAGGAGGAGAGCTGACACATCCTCTATGTACTACACCACACAGGAGGAGAGCTGACACATCCTCTATATACTACACCACACAGGAGGAGAGCTGACACATCCTCTATATACTACACCACACAGGAGGAGAGATGACACAGCCTCTATATACTACACCACACAGGAGGAGAGATGACACAGCCTCTATATACTACATCACACAGGAGGAGGAGAGTCGACACATCCCCTATATACTACACCACACAGGAGGAGAAGAGCAGACACATCCTCTATATACTACACCACACAGGAGGAGGAGAGCCGACACATTCTCTATATACTACACCACACAGGAGGAGGAGAGCAGACATATCCTCTATATACTACACCACACAGGAGGATAGCTGACACATCCTCAATATACTACAACCACACAGGAGGAGGAGAGCCGACACATTCTCTATATACTACACCACACAGGAGGAGGAGAGCTGAAACATCCTCTATATACTACACCACACAGGAGGAGGAGAGCTGAAAAATCCTCTATATACTACACCACACAGGAGGAGGAGAGCCTAGACATCCTCTATATACTACACCACACAGAAGGATGAGAGCGGGCACCTCCTCTATGTACTACACCACACAGAAGGAGAGCCGACACATCCTCTATATACTACACCACACAGGAGGAGAGCTGACACATCCTCTATATACTACAACACACAGGAGGAGAGCAGACATATCCTCTATATACTACACCACACAGGAGGAGAGCTGACACATCCTCTATATACTACACCACACAGGAGGAGAGCCGACGCATCCTCTATATATTACACCACACAGGAGAGCTGACACATCCTCTATATACTACACCTCACAGGAGGAGAGCCGACACATCATCTATATACTGCACCACACAGGAGGAGGAGAGCTGCAAATCCTCTGTATACACTACACCACACAGGAGGAGGAGGAGAGCTGACACATCCCCCAACTACTACACCACACAGGACAGCTGACACATCCTCTATATACTACACCACACAGGAGAGATGTCACATTCTCTATATACTACACCATACAGAAGAGTCAATGCATCCTCTATATACTACACCACACAGGAGGAGAGCTGACACATTCACTATATACTACACCACAACGGAGGAGAGATGACACTTCATCTATATACTACACCACACAGGAGAGCTGACACATCCTCTATATACTGCACCACACAGGAGAACTGACACATTCTATATATATTACACCACACAGGTGGAGAGCTGACATATCCTCTATATACTCTACACCACACAGGAGGAGGAGAGCTGACACATCCTCTATATACTGCACCACACAGGAGGAGGAGAGCTGACAAATCCTCTATATACTCTACACCACACAGGAGGAGGAGGAGAGCTGACACATCCTCTATATACTGCACCACACAGGAGAACTGACACATCTTATATATATTACACCACACAGGAGGAGAGCTGACATATCCTCTATATACTACACCACACAGGAGAAGGAGAGCTGACACATCCTCTATATACTGCACCACACAGGAGGAAGAGAGCTGACAAATGCTCTATATACACTACACCACACAGGAGGAGGAGGAGAGCTGACACATCCCCTATATACTATATCACAAAGTAGGAGAGCTGACACATCCTCTATATACTACACCACACAGGAGAGCTGACACATCCTCTATATAATACACCACACAGGAGAGATGTCACATTCTCTATATACTACACCATACAGAAGAGTCAACACATCGTCTATACACTACACCACACAGGAGATAAGCTGACACATCCTCTATATACTACACCACACAGGAGGAGAGCTGACACATTCTCTATATACTACACCACACAGGAGGAGAGCCGACACATCCTCTATATAATACACCACACAGGAGGAGGAGAGGTGACACATTCTCTATATACTACACCACAAAGGAGGAGAGATGACACATCATCTATATACTACACCACACAGGAGAGCTGACACATCCTCTATATACTGCACCACACAGGAGAACTGACACATCCTATATATATTACACCACACAGGTGGAGAGCTGACATATCCTCTATATACTACACAACACAGGAGAAGGAGAGCTGACACATCCTCTATATACTGCACCACACAGGAGGAGGAGAGCTGACAAATCCTCTATATACTCTACACCACACAGGAGGAGGAGGAGAACTGACACATCCTCTATATACTGCACCACACAGGAGAACTGACACATCTTATATATATTACACCACACAGGAGGAGAGCTGACATATCCTCTATATACACTACACCACACAGGAGGAGGAGGAGAGCTGACACATCCCCTATATACTACATCACAAAGTAGGAGAGCTGACACATCCTCTATATACTACACCACACAGGAGAGCTGACACATTCTCTATATACTACACCATACAGAAGAGTCAACACATCCTCTATACACTACACCACACAGGAGATAAGCTGACACATCCTCTATATACTACACCACACAGGAGGAGAGCTGACACATTCTCTATATACTACACCACACAGGAGGAGAGATGACACATCCTCTATATACTACACCACACAGGAAGAGAGCTGACACTTCCTCTATATACTACACCACACAGGAGGAGAGCCGACACATCCTCTATATACTACACCACACAGGAGGAGGAGAGCTGACACATCCTCTATATACTACAACACACAGGAGGAGGAGAGCGACACATCCTCTATATACTCCCCCACACAGGAGGAGGAGAGGTGACACATCCTCTATATACTACACCACAAAGGAGGAGAGATGACACATCCTCTATATACTACACCACACAGGAGGAGAGCCGACACATCCTCTATATACTACACCACACAGGAGGAGAGCCGACACATCCTCTATATACTACACCACACAGGAGGAGGAGAGCGACACATCCTCTATATAGTACACCACACAGGAGGAGGAGAGATGACACATCCTCTATATACTACACCACACAGGAGGAGAGCCGACACATCCTCTATATACTACACCACACAGGAGGAGGAGAGCTGACACATCCTCTATATACTACAACACACAGGAGGAGGAGAGCGACACATCCTCTATATACTCCCCCACACAGGAGGAGGAGAGGTGACACATCCTCTATATACTACACCACACAGGAGGAGAGATGACACATCCTCTATATACTACACCACACAGGAGGAGAGCCGACACATCCTCTATATACTACACCACACAGGAGGAGGAGAGCGACACATCCTCTATACACTACACCACACAGGAGGAGGAGAGCGACACATCCTCTATATACTCCCCCACACAGGAGGAGGAGAGGTGACACATCCTCTATATACTACACCACACAGGAGGAGAGATGACACATCCTCTATATACTACACCACACAGGAGGAGAGGTGACACATCCTCTATATACTACACCACACAGGAGGAGGAGAGCGACACATCCTCTATATACTCCCCCACACAGGAGGAGGAGAGGTGACACATCCTCTATATACTACACCACACAGGAGGAGAGATGACACATCCTCTATATACTACACCACACAGGAGGAGAGCCGACACATTCTCTATGTACTACACCACACAGGAGGAGGAGAGGTGACACATTCTCTATATACTACACCACACAGGAGGAGAAATGACACATCCTTTATATACTACACCACACAGGAGGAGAGATAACACATCCTCTATGTACTACACCACACAGGAGGAGAGATGACACATCCTCTATATACTACACCACACAGGAGGAAGAGAGGCGACACATCCTCTATATACTACACCACACAGGAGGATCAGAGCCGACACATCCTCTATATACTACACCACACAGGAGGAGAGATGACACATCCTCTATATACTACACCACACAGGAGAGATGGCACATCCTCTACATACTACACCACAAAGGAGAGGAAACACTCTCTATTCGATTTTTCCATTTATGTTTTTCCTATATAGATTTGGAATCACAATGCTGCAGAGAATTCTTTCAAAACTGCAAGTGCGTGCCATGGAAATCACTCCCTTCCTAGAGGGCTGTATATTAAAAGTAAGTTTAAAACCAGGAAATTATTAAGAAACATGAATATATATTTAAGTAATTCATGAATTTTAGGATTTGTATTTCTTTGGATTATCTAATCAAGATAATGGCCATGATTTACTTAAGCCAGTGCGCCAGTTTTCTGTCTGACTTTGCATGACTTTGCAATAAAGAGGTAATTCTTTGCAAAAATAACAATTACCACAAAATGTAAGTGGAAGTCAATGGGGGACATTTACTTACCCGGTCCCTGCGCGATCCCCGATCCGGGAATGTCCAACGAAGATGAAGTTCACGATTCACTACCAGCGTATGCCCGATATCCTGCATGTGTCGCTTCCCCGCTCAGGTCCCCGGGGTTCACCATCATCCTTGTGACACAATTTGAAATATTAAATCCTGCGCATTGTCGTCTGGTTGCCCGCTCCTTATGTATGTCGTGTGAAAGCCGGCACGATTGCAACATAATATAATCGCGGGCAACACAATCCCTGATGTGATGCCAGAAAAGTCGGGAAACCCGATGAACATGCGGCCGCGGGACCCTTAGTAAATAAGCCCCATTGTATTTCTAGCATGGGAGGGTGTATTCATCACACCCAGGAGTTTTTTTTAGGAGGTTTAGGGACAATGCAACCCCTTAAATGATCAGCCGGATGCACGACACAGAGAACACAGCACATGCGCAGGAATTGGCAAACGCATTACCAGCTCTCTGGTTGGTTAGTGAGATGCAAGCATGCATGGAGTTGTGCATAATTAAACAGTTGATGGAGCCCAGAGGGGGCACTGGTGATTCCACACAGAGCTCCCTAGGCTCATTTGCATATTTTTATAAGCCTTTTTTTTGTAAAAATAAGAACAAAAGAATATAAAAGAAGGCCAGACAACAAGGGGACTTAACAACATGGGAGTGTTTTTGGTTTAAAGCATGAACTTTATTTGAGATCATTTTTTATATTTTGTGCGGGGTGGGGGGGTCAGTGGTCGGTGAAAATTTCCTTATATACTTCATTAAAAAATTCTGATTACTTTATGAAAAACTCACATACAAATGCACATTCCAACCTGTACAGACAGTGTGTGTCTATGAAGGCTGCATTATCTCACATCTAACCTCCGTGTTTGGTTACACAGCTCTGAGATGGGAGGATTAGCCCCTTTACTCTATGCTTGATTTTTAAATATAGTGGCAGGGAGATAGTTAAGGGTTAACACTCAGAAGTGGGGAGAGAGAAACCCCCCACTGCAACAAAGAAGTAACATTGCAATCAAGGGGCACTTACCCTTCTGATTTTTTACAAATTAAGCTGAATTTCTTAAAGAAGTATATTCGAAAAATTTTCAAAACACTCCCTCCCACACAATATAAAAAAAGCATCTGAAATCAGGGTAACGCTTTGAAATACCAAAATCTGGTGGGAGATTTCCTTAACCAATGTACTATAGTTAATATAATTTTGGTGCACGCGATCGGATTGTGGCGCATCGGTGCCGGCATGCACGTGACGGAAATCAGGGGGTGTGGCCGTATGAAAACCCGATGGATTTGGAAAAAATTCCGCATTTAAAAAAAAAATGTCGCTGGACACGCGCTTACCTGCAATCGACCCGGCTTGGTGAAGTTCAGTGCATTCCGAGGAACTTCAGTGCAGCAGTGATACCTGGTGGACGTCGGAGGAACTACCTTAGTGAATCCCGGCAGAACCCGGATCCTTCGCAAAGAACCCCTCCAGCCCACCGGTAGAGTTTTTATTCATGTCGGACAATTTCTTTAATCCCCAGACCTTGACAGCTAAGAAGCTAAAACATTGCTGTTGTATCCGGTGCTGGTTCTTAGGGATTCTAAATCAAGGAGTTTTCGATGTGATATTTGTGGATCAGTCCTATGTTTGTCTTTGCTTTGCTCTTTTTATCCTTTTGAATGGAAACTGCAAATCTGAGTAGTTTCTGGTTTCCATAAACAAAATCAAGGTTTTTTTGTTTTGTTTTTTTAGGGCCATCATTTTTTTCTTGCGGAGAAAACATCCACGTATCCCAACGAAAGGAACCCTGGAGAAAGGTTGTGGGAGAATGGGAAAGGGAAAATAGGATCTTTGTTTATGGGAAAGGAGGTAACCATAAGGATGTTGGCCATTACACCCAGGTAATACAAAAATGTACATCAAGAGGATAGGAAATAAGTGTCACTGGGGTTATCACTGCCAGAACCCCCACAGATCAAAAAACAGTGGTCCACTTTACTTTATGTTTTTTGTAGTGTAAGTGTGGGGATATTAGGTAATTCAAGGAGTATTCGCACCTCACCTACTACATTTAATTGAATCCCAAACTGTTATTTTAAAAAAATTACCTTTATTTCCATAATGGGGATTACCTGCCCCCTAGTAACGGCCCAACGGTGGCACTAGATGTGGCCACCGCCGCTCGTCAAGCAGATGCTCTGAACGTGCCGAGAATATGTAAACTCGCATAGCTAGCGCATTGCCACCTTGTTTGCTAGATCAGGACGGCAGCAGGACATGCGCAGTAGCTTTACAGCTGTCTTAATCATTTGAGCCTTACCGGGGGGACATCTGTGTACTGCAGTAAGGTGGCACTAGTAAGTTTTCTTCATCTAGTAGTGCCGGCTTGCTGCATTACACAGCTGTCCCACGGTAAGGCTTGATCGATCAGGACAGCTGTGAAGCTACAGCACATGCCCGAAAGTCGTCCTGATCTAGCAAGCGAGGTATATGAAAACTATGCATGCGCTAGCTATGTGCATTCACAATTTTATATACATCTAATATAAGTTCTGCTCCCTTTCCTGGTATGTAAGGTGTCTTTTACCACATCAGCCAGACATTCCTGACCATAAAACGGCTGCAGACGGAGGGTCATGTGATCTTAAGGTCTTGGCTGGACGACTGCTCATGGACATTTAGAGATCCCATGACCCTCCATCCGTGGCCATTTTATGGTCAGGAATATCTGAGGCAGCTATATCCAGTCCATATCACACATTGGCACCTGTTCTATTGACAGTTGGGGTCAATCTGGCGGTCACACACCCTGTAATAGGGTAAATATTTCTTCAGCAGAAAAACCCCTTTAACACACTGTTTACCTCTTTAACCATAAAGATCTTTCTTCTAACATCTTATACTACACACTTATCGTATTACTACACAGTATGCATATTGTATAAAAGGGTCAGGAAGTAAAAGTTCTCCATATGGAGACTTTCAAATTAAGGCCGCCTTGTAGGCATATGGAGGCGTATGATATGCAAAACCCTGCCTCTTTTAGCTACCTTGTATAGCAACCCCCTTGACAACAAGCAAAAAAAATGGTATCCCTGTAATCGCGCTAACCTAAGCAGTAAAGGGGAGGTGTCATTTGGAACACACAATGAAATCCATAAAAACAGAGCAAAAAAATGCTTTCATGCTTTCCAGTACACACCATGGAAAATAAATACCACCACTAGGAAGTACAATCTGTTCTGCAGAAAACTAGAAAATTATATTGTGCCCCCAAAACAAATGAAATATCCCCAATCTAAGATATAAATATGTTTTCAGACATTTACAAAAATTAAAACCTCCCGTGAGCCCTCTCCATTCACCCACAGCTGACATGTGATGTAGGACTACGCCATGTGTCGGTAAGGGGTTAAAGATTGTTTTTCTAGCTCTCTTGTCAGTGTTTCACTTGCTATATGTCTGTACTTCTGTTTCTTCACTATTTGGCTTACGTTCTTGACTATTCTCCTGTGTATCTGATTCTTACTTTATATGTCATCTCAGTTGTGACCTGGATTATCGACCATCCCTTTTTGTTATTTGTTTGTCTGTCTCTTGTTACGTGGCCGCCCTTTGCCGCAGGAGGACCAGTTTTGTGGTTGTCCCACATTGCCTAGGATACACAGATGCAAGCAGAAAGGGCGGTTGGGGGGGGGGGGGGCTAGAATTTAAGGGTTCACTTTAAGGTCTCTATATGCATTTCAGTGTCCCTGTTACAGCCAATGTCCAAATTTATATGCAAATTAGCTGTAAAGTCTTGTAACTGGTGAGAAGTTCCCTTTGACATGTTCCCTGATTTATATTGTAGTGTACATTTGCTGAAATATTTTGTATTTGCATTGTATCTTCTTCTTATAATCATTTTGTTCCTTTTTTATTTGTCTTTGTTAAGATGGTTTGGGCAAACTCATATTTACTTGGATGTGCACTCGTAAAATGTGAAAATAGGGATTTGATCCTATTTTATTGCCAATACTGCCCAGCGTAAGTAATGTTGGATTTTATCCTTTCTTACAATGTATGATGTACAGTACATGCAGAGAGAATGATAGAATGATTTTTTAGCATATTTTCCTAAACATGTTGTGACATATTGCATTTTTACCTCTCTCATTCAATTTTTAAAAAAGGGGGCGGGAATTCAATGTTAAGTACAAGATAAAAAAACAACTTTTTTTTTTTTAAAAAGCAACTTCCTAGTCTTATTTTGGTAAATAGCCCAGAAAGTGATTGAATGTCCTCTTATTTTAGAAATATATTCTTTAGCAAAACTACCACCAGTATGGAGTACTGTCAGCAAATGAGCCTGAGGGGCTTCAGGCCCCAAAGGTGTTAATGGAGCCTGGAGCCCCTCAGGCTCATTTGCATAAATGAGCCTTAAAAGGACATTTACCATCAGATTTACAAAGAAATCCTGCAAAGAAGTTCTCGAGAGATTATGCTCCTCAAGACTTCCTTTATTGGGGTCATTTATCTTAGTTTCTTTTGCGCCTTTTGTAAGTCAGTTTTTGCACCTAAATTTGTCTCCATCAAATAAAGTTTTTTTTGCACCTTATTAGGCACATTTTTTTTTTTAAAGGGCAATTTTGTTGTGAAAATCACACCGTTGCCTTTCCTAAACATGGTCTGGTGGGTTATTGAGCAATTTTTTGCACCCATATAGACACAACTCAATGTTAAATAAGGTGCAAGCATCTGGAAGCAGCAGAAATTAGACGCAAACCAGGAAACTACTACATGGCAACAGCTGGAAAAAGGGGTGAAAATTTGCGTAAATACCTCAATGCACTCAAAAAGTCACAAAAATACAACCAAAAATGGTGCGTCAGACTAAGATATAACATATCCGCAACTCCCAAGACTAGTTAGCAAAATTTTTTTTTTCTTGCGTATAGAGATATATGGTAATAGGACACCTCCACCAACAGTAAAACTAATGCAAACTTCTATCAATGGTAAATCTCACACTCTGACATCCAACTCATATGGACCCCTAAATTGACATCCTATTTTGGAGGTTAGAATGTTTCTTTAAAAATATAAAATTCAGTTTGGGTAGATAATAAAGAGAT
Source organism: Engystomops pustulosus (assembly GCF_040894005.1). NCBI lineage: Eukaryota > Metazoa > Chordata > Amphibia > Anura > Leptodactylidae > Engystomops > Engystomops pustulosus. The sequence goes on from NC_092413.1 coordinate 214,395,882, forward strand.
ATTGAGCTGCACAATGATCAGTGACATCAGTGACAGTGTCATCAGCTTTAAAATTTGCTATTTTTGTCTAGACAAGACTTGTGGTCAGGTTCAGGCACAGGATCAGGGCAGGCGGCAGAGATGCAACATCAAAGTCCAATCCGGGGTCAGCAACGGGAGATCCAGGCAGAAGGGAACAGGAACACATGTACAGAGGAACACAGGAACGCAGGACACGGGAACTCAGGAGCAGGAACACACGGGAGCAGGAACGCAGGATACATAGGAACACACAGAACCGCAGGAGACACAGGAATGCAGGAGTATCGCTGGGGAGCTTTTGCTGAGGCTGTGAGGCACAAAGACTCGGCCAGGCAGGAAGGGAGGTGCCGGGATATAAGGTGAGGTGTTCATGGACAGAAGGGTATCAGCAAAGGCAGAGGAAGACGAGCAGCCTTGAGACGTGACGGCTTATTCCGGGCCCTGGAAGCACAGGAAGCCACAAAGTCCACAACATCTTTGGCCACATCTGGCCACCAGTAGACTCAGGAAATGAGGGCGACAGAGCGCTGTATCACAGGTTGCCCAGGCACACGTGAGCAATGTCAGAATCCTCCTCCGCAGAGCAGGTCATACGTTGGTTTTGCCAGGAGGAAGTTGACGAAGATCCACAGGCACCGCCAGTACCAGTCGTTCAGGCAGGATGACGTGCTGAGGAACCGATTTCTCCCCAATGACATCCGAGGCACGACAGAGGGTGTCAGCCTTGATGTTCTTCTCAGCCGGATAGAAATGAATGAGGAAATCGAACCGGGAGAAGAAGAGTGACCAGCAAGCTTGACATGGATTAAGTCACTAAGCAGTCTGGAGATAGAGGAGGTTCTTGTGGTCTGTGTAAATGCTGACCGGAAACCGATCTCCCTCCAGGATGTAACGCTACTCTTCTAAGGCGAGTTTAATTGCCAGCAGATCTCGAACTCCTATGGAGGAATTCCTCTCTGTGGAGGAGAAGGCCTTGGAAAAAGACCCTTTTGCGTGAGCACCGCACCGGCCCCTGCTGAGGAGGCATCCACTTCCCATTGGGGCACATTTACTTACCTGGTCCATTCGCGTTCCAGCGGCGGCTTCTTGGACGAGCGTTCGGGTCTTCTGGCGATTCATGAAGGTCCTGCGCCCAATGTCCACCAGGTGTCGCTGCTGCGCCGAAGTCCGCCGAGCTGCGTCGGAGTTCACTGATCTCTTCCTGGTGCATGTGAGTATGGCCCGTGCAACCAATTTTTTGTTTTAAATGCGGCAGTTTTTCCAAATCCGTCGGGTTTTCGTTTGGCCACGCCCCCCCTATTTCCGTCGCGTGCATGCCAAGCCGATGCGCCACAATCCGATTGCATGCGCCAAAAACCCGGGGCAATTCATGGAAAATCAGCGCAAATCGGAAATATTCGGGTAACACGTCGGGATAACGCGAATCGGGCCCTTAGTAAATGACCCCCATTATTTATATACTACACCACACAGGAGGAGAGCTGACATATCCTCTCTATACTACACCACACAAGAGGAGAGCAGACATATCATCTATATACTACACCACACAGAAGGAAGCCGACACATCCTCTATATACTACACCACACAGTAAGAGGAGAGCTGACACATCCTCTATATACTACACCACACAGGAGGAGAGCAGACATATCCTCTATATACTACAACACAGTAGGAGGAGAGCTGACACATTCTCTATATACTACACCACACAGGAGGAGAAGAACCAACACATCCTTTATATACTACAACACACTGTAGGAGAGCTGACACATCCTCTATATACTACACCACACAGGAGGAGAGCTGACACATGCTCTATAAACTACACCACACAGGAGATACATCCTTTATATACTACACCACATATGAGGAGAGCTGACACATCCTCTATATACTACACCACAGAGGAGGAGAGCTGACACATCCTCTATATACTACACCACACAGGAGGAGGAGAGGTGACACATCCTCTATATACTACACCACACAGGAGGAGAGATGACACATCCTCTATATACTACACCACACAGGAGGAGGAGAGGTGACACATCCTCTATATACTACACCACACAGGAGGAGAGATGACACATCCTCTATATACTACATCACACAGGAGGAGGAGAGCTGACACATTCTCTATATACTACACCACACAGGAGGAGGAGGAGCCAACACATCCTCTATATTACTACACCACACAGGAGGAGAAGAGCCTGCACATCCTCTATAAACTACACCACACAGGAGAAGGAGAGCCGACACATCCTCCATATACTACACCACACAGGAGGAGGAGAGCAGACACATTCTCTATATCCTACACCACATAGGAGGAGAGCAAACACATCCTCTATATACTACACCACACAGGAGGAGGAGAGCTAACACATCCTTTATATACTACACGCCACAGGAGGAGAGCAGACCTATCATCTATATACCACACCATACAGGAGGAGAGCTGACATATACTCTATATACTACTCCACACAGGAGGAAAGCTGACACATCCTCTATATACTACACCCCACAGGAGGAGGAGAGCCGACACATCCCCTATATACCACTCCACACAGGAGGAGGAGAGCCGGCACATCTTCTATATACTACACCACACAGAAGGAGAGCCTACACATCCTCTATATACTACACCACACAGGAGGAGGAGAGCCGACACATCCTCTATATACTACACCACACAGGAGGAGGAGAGCAGACATATCCTCTATATACTACACCACACAGGAGGAGGAGAGGAGACACATCCTCTATATTCTACACCATACAGGAGGAGGAGAGCTGACACATCCTCTATATACTACACCACACAGGAGGAGAGCGACACATCCTCTGTATACTACACCACACAGGAGTAGAGCGACACATCCTCTATATACTACACCACACAGGAGGAGGAGAGGAGACATATCCTCTACATACTACACCACACAGGAGGAGGAGAGCTGACACATCCTCTATATACTACACCACACAGGAGGAGAGCGACACATCCTCTATATACTACACCACACAGGAGGAGGAGAGCTGACACATTCTCTATATACTACACCACACAGGAGGAGGAGGAGAGCCGACACATGCTCTATATACTACACCACACAGGATGAGGAGGAGAGCCGACACATGCTCTATATACTACACCACACAGGAGGTGGAGAGCCGACACATCCTCTATATACTACACCACACAGGAGGAGAGCGACACATCCTCTATATACTACACCACACAGGAGGAGGAGAGCCTGCACATCCTCTATATACTACACCACACAGGAGGAGGAGGAGAGCCGACACATGCTCTATATACTACACCACACAGGATGAGGAGGAGAGCCGACACATGCTCTATATACTACACCACACAGGAGGTGGAGAGCCGACACATCCTCTATATACTACACCACACAGGAGGAGCCAACACATCCTCTATATACTACACCACACAGGAGGAAGAGAGCCGACACATCCTCTATATACTACACTACACAGGAGGAGGAGAGGAGACATATCCTCTTCATACTACACCACACAGGAGGAGAGCTAACTGTTGATTAGTCAATGAATTGTTTAACCAATGAAAAGTGTAACCTATTTCTTCCTCATGTTTTTTAGAGGTAATGATAATTGGAATATGCCTACGCCATATGAAAAAGGCCCATGGTGTACAAAGTGCAAAGGCAAATGTGAGAATCGGCTGTGTAGTAAGTACTTTACATAACATGTTAAAAAATACAAGATATAAATGTTTTTGAAAATCCACTTTCTTTGTATTATTTTTCCCTATGCATGTGCTGTCAGACTATAATGTCTAACTTCTCTGTTTACACCATGAGGCATGTAAGACTAGGAGGCCAATGTTCCTAAGTTACCCTCATCCTCATTGTCTTGGGCAGTATAGTATTACTATAGCCTTGACTTTGTTTTATTAAGTTTGTAAGTCTGATACCCACACAAATCACAAGAACAAATATCATGTGTCTCGGGGGGGGGGGGGGTTAAAGAAAATCTACCATCAGAATCCATGGTAATAAACCAGGGACACTTACTCATCGATCCAGGCACCATTACTATGGTAAAACCACCAAGAAACATACCTCAAACACAATGGGGGTCATTTACTAAGGGCCCGATTCGCGTTTTCCCGACGTGTTGCCCGAATATTTCCAATTTGCGCTGATTTTCCCTGTATTGTCCCGGGTTTTTGGCGCACGCGATCAGATTGTGTCGCATCGGCGCCGGCATGGGGGGGGCGTGGCCGAACGAAAACCCGACAGATTCGGAAAAACCGCCGCATTTAAAACAATAAAAGTGTCGCTTGGGACGCGCTTACCTTCACTTGGTCCGGCCCGGTGAACTTGAGTGCGTTCAGATGCTTTTCAGCGCAGCAGCGCCACCTGGTGGACGGCGGAGGAACTGCCTTAGTGAATCCCGGCCGGACCCGAATCCACCGCAGAGAACGCGCCGCTGGATCGCGAACGGACCGGATAAGTAAATCTGCCCCAATAACTCCTTCAAAAAACCAAAAACCAACAAAACACGAAGCTCTCGGTCCTTTTTCTACTCTACCCTACCGTTCCTGTAAAAATGGAGAGTCCACGCCATCTATCCGGTGCACAAGACTCCTCCCTCTGTATTTGCTTTAGATTATTATAAAGTTACCCCACCTATAATGTCACCCCCAACCCACAAATACCTACTGTCCTAAAAGTTCTGTTATTTTAATCTAAATTCTACATTTCTTTTTCTTTTTCAGTTCCATAATTGGAAAGAAGATGAGGGAAGGATCCGGAAATCCGATTCTGGCTCTTGTCCTTAATGATTTAATTATAATGCAAATTAATGCTATGAGATGATACATAATGGTAATCAAGTTGTAATATTTCACTCCAAAACTTAAATTGTCAAATTAGTTATAAATAAATCACAGATTTCACCCCCCCCTTAGTGATTATTTTGAGCCTTTCAAAGTGCAGCACCAAGTTGCTCCGATTTGGTTGCACCAAACAGAATTACTCTTCGATCCTTTATTGTTGGTATGTATGTAGCATAAGCCAAGTTAATATTTTCTGATCATTTGGAAATATCCCCTCCCCGCCCCCCAGCCCCTCCCCAAGAATTATAGTCTGCTGGTAGCATGATGTGGCGTAATGGTTTCATAAAGTATCTTTATTATTTCCCATTTTAATCCATATGCTAATAAGCTGGCTCCCAAAAATCATGTTCTTAGCCCCCGGAGCACTGCTATTCCTGCCTAAACCATAACACTCTTCATCCGATTGGAAGGAAAATTCGTCTTGTTGGAAAAATTGGGGGACACTGGAAGTAAAAGGAATAGCAGTGCTCCGGCGCAAGGAAATGCCCTTGGTGCAACTTTTACCTTATTAACACATGAATTAAAATATCTTGGAAGTTGTATCCTTAATAGCAGATTATATTTTTAATTACCGTATATTTGATCAATCAAGTTTTTACAAGAATAATACCTTATAGTCTCGCATTCTTGCTTGATTGCATTTACAATCCACAATCATGATCAGAAATGAGTGAAACTGAAAATATTCTTTTGAATAGTTTCGCCGAAATGAAGAAAAATCGTGAAATGAATAAAGTATTTGTTAACAAAGTATAAAACCACATAACTCCAGGTAATTTTTTAAATAAATAAATCATGGAAACAGGATGCCTCCCCATTTTTTTTTAAAAAAAAGTCTAACATTGCCAATGTGGGAACGCTCACCAATTTTGGACTTTCTCAACCAAATGATACTAGCCTGAGGCTTACCTTATTTTTCGGACTATAAGGCACACCGGATTATAAGGCGCACCATCAATAAATGCCTGCTAAAACATCTAGGTTCATATATAAGGCGCACCTAAGATACACCTGATAAGGATGAATGACCAGCAGGTGGCAGACCTGTGCACAGTTCAAGGCAGCTGTTGTCTAATTACGCCATATATAAGGCACACTGGACTATAAGGCGCACCTTTGATTTCTGAGAAATTCAAAGGATTGTTTGTGCGCTTTATAGTCTGAAAAATACGGTGCATTGTACCCAACCATACATAGTTCTAGCTACTTTCCTGGTTGTGGTAAAAATACAAGATACACACAATTTTTAATTAAAATAAAGCTTTGACTCACAACCCTTGATAAACATTTTATTTTAAAAAAATCTACCACTTTTCAACAGTGATTTTTGCATTTTTTGTGCATTTTTTGGCACATTAAAAAACATTCCTGGGAATCAGTGAGAAAATGCAAATAACAATTACAACAACAAAAATGTGTCATAAGATAAAAAAACAAACAAACTATTTTTACACTGACTTCTTCTCCATTACAATGGGGCAGATTTACTTACCCGGTCCATCTACGATCCAGCGGCGCGTTCTCTGCGCTGGATTCGGGTCCGGCCGGGATTTATTAAGGTAGTTCCTCCGCCGTCCACCAGGTGGCGCTGCTGTGCTGAAGAGCATCGGAACGCACTGGAATACACCAAGCCGGGCTGAGTGAAGGTAAGTGCAATTTTCGAAACACATTTTTTTTTTTAAAATGCGGCGGTTTTTCCGAATCCGTCAGGTTTTCGTTCGGCCACGCCCCCCCGATTTCCGTCACGTGCATGCTGGCGCTGATGCGCCACAATACGATCGCGCGCACCAAAATCCCGGGGCAATTCAGGGGAAATCGGCGCAAATCGGAAATATTCGGGTAACACATCGGGAAAACGCGAATCGGGCCCTTAGTAAATGACCCCCATTGTCTCTGACCAAGGCTAGAATAGTCAATTATGTAAAAAGTAGACGGCTACATTCAAATTAATAAAGTTACCAAACTACATATAGTTACATTCTGGCAGCAGTTAAAAAATTGTCTACAAGAATATACTGAAAACATTCATAGAAAAAACATCATATATATATATGCTCCCCACCTCTTCACATCAGTCAGAATCTGTAAGAGACATGAGAGATGCTCGAGAACTAAGCAGCACATTGTGAAATATTGGTAGTCTTAGGATTTCTATTATTAAGTAAATCAGCAATTTGCACCAAATCTTATGTCATTGTCTTGAATCTACAAATAAAGTCTTGTGACCGATGTTGGTGTCTGTGTGTGATTGAAGCTTTTAAAGCGTAATTGTAAAGTTTCTGACACAAAAAAGGTGTTTGCACAGCTGGAGAGACGCTTTGACAACAATTCCAACGATACCTGTATCATTCTGCTGGCTGCTTCCTAGCTGTAGATATAGGCTGGTATGCATAGCATCCTTTAAATGAAATCATAATCAGCCATTCCTGAAGTGGGTGGTACTTCCCGGTTGTGACATCAGCTAAGGGCAGCACTGAGGGCATTCATCTGAAACAGGAAAGAATGTTTTTAATTTGCCGATCTGAAGCATGTGAGGAGTCACATATCCTATTTTCTGGCACTCTTCTACTATAACTACTCCCAACCAGCCTCCTGTCCTCTTTAGCTGTTCTATATGGTTTCCCATGCTTACCAGGAAGCATGGCAAATGGAGATTATTATTTCTTTGTTTTCTATACAATCTAGTATAGATCTTATTTACTAAGGGTCCCGCAGCCGCATTTCCTTCGGGTTTCCCGATTTTTCTGGGATCGGGTCGGGGATTGCGCTTACGATCGTTTTGTGTTGCAATCGCGCTGGCTTTCAAGCGGCACAAATCGGGGGCGGGTCGTCGGATGATCCCACGGATTCAGACAACACGCGGGATTTAACAATTCAATTTGTGTCGCAAGCCATGCACTTACATGCACCGGGAGGAAGAAGGTGAACTCCGGCGGACCTGTTCAGGGAAGCGACACATGCAGGAAATTGGGCACACAACTCACAGCGGGGATCGGGCAGGAACCAGGTAAGTAAATATGCCCCAATGTATTTATCACACCCAAAGAAGAACGAATGAGCATCAAAAATAACATAACACATTCCTGAAAGGGTTTAGAAGTTGGTAGACTTTTTGTTGATCTTATTGTACACCAAAAAATAAAATGTCACAAAACTAAGATTGCAGAAGATGTGTCGAGATTAAAAAGCTGCACCCAAACTGAGCAACAAACAAAATGTCAGAAACACATAATAAATCTGGCAAACGTGATACAGAAAGAAGAAGAAAGGATTCCGGCACCAGAAAAGACTTGTATTACATAACCCCTAGTGAGGTAGTGACCCAGACCTGAAACATCACACCCGCTAACACTTTGTGGCTAAGTTGCTTCCACCTTTCAAAAAAATCACATCATCATGTTAATAAAACAAGACATGTACTCAAAGATGACTGTAAAGATAGACTGTCTGGTGCAAAAGAGGGGAGAACCCGGCATCAGGACGGTCATTTTACAAGATGACATGTTGATTTATAAAATGTCTTGAAATGTATCTGAATAATTCCACTGATTGTCCCTTTAACATTACCTGACTTCCTGCCAGCAGCGTGTGGTCTACAACAGCTTTCCTTTTGTTAAGTTTTCAGTCCCCATTATGAGCATACCCGTTCAGTCCCGATTATGAGCAAACCCGATCTGTCCTGATTATGAGTATACTCAATCAGTCCCGATTATGATTAAACTCGATCAGTCCCGATTATGATTATACTCGATCAGTCCCGATTATGAGTATACTCGATCTGTCCTGATTATGAGTATACTCAATCAGTCCTGATTATGAGTATACTCGATCAGTCCCGATTATGAGCATACTCGATCAGTGCCGATTATGAGTATACTCGATCAGTCCCGATTATGAGTATACTCGATCAGTCCTGATTATGAGCATACCCGATTAGTCCTGATTATGAGCATACCCGATCAGACCTGATTATGAGTATACTCCACCAGTCCCGATTATGAGTATACTCCATCAGTCCCTATTATGAGTATACTCGGTCTGTCCTGATTATGAGTATACTCGATCAGTCCTGATTATGAGTATACTCGATCAGTCACGATTATGAGCATACCCAATCAGACCCGATTATGAGTATACTCCATCAGTCCCGATTATGAGTATACTCGATCAGTCCTGATTATGAGCATACCCAATCAGACCCGATTATGAGTATACCCGATCAGTCGAGATTATGAGCATACCCGATCAGTCTAGATTATGAGCATACCTGATAAGTCCCGACTATGAGCATACTTGATCAGAACTGATTATGAGTATATCCGATCAGTCCAGATTATGAGCATACCCGATCAGTCCCGATTATGAGCATACCCGATCAGTCCCGATTATGAGTATACCATCTAATATTTCAGTTACCTTTTGTCTGTTTTGCGAGACATCATTGTGAGTCTAGGAATGAGCAAATCTGTAAAAACTCACCAAATTTTTCATAAATTTCAGTTTTGTCCTGAATCTATTTGTTCTGAACCGATTGCTCCATTTGTGCTGAAAATTGTTACAATTCCCTAGATCCTTATTTTATTAATTAAAATCAATCAATCAATTTTCTTCCCGTCTCCCCCATCCCTTCGTTTTGGGATGATTGGCAGCCACCATATTAAAAAGAGTTGTCCTAAGTGAAGCAGAAAACATTTAGATTTGACTCTATACATGAGAAATGGAAGAAGCTCTAGACCAATGAATAGAGTTGCTCATCTCTAAACTTTTTAGGAATAATCTATTGTTCACCTACTGCCACCACTAGAGGGAGCTCACGGTACACAGTTCTCCCTTAAAATCAATAAAAACAAATTTTTGAAGGTGGGAACTTTCCTGCTCCATTCTTTTATCATAGTTGGTTTTGGATTTAGAATTTTTAAGTTTTTAATTAAGTTTAGTGAATTTTTTGTCGCAATATACCTTAAAGGTGCTGTTTTTTGTGGAGCCTGATACAGCATATGACTGGTGGAGGGCAAGTATTTTTGTGATTTTCTTGTGCCATTTTTGGCGCAATTCATTAGTAAACTGTGGGCAAACATCTGGATGCAGGTAACGATCTCAGAAAAAGCAGTTTGCTGGTGCGCAACAAGCTTTGAAGTGCAGAAAAAACAGTAAAAAATTTTTACTTGTGCCAAAAAACAACACCATAAAAGCTAAGACAAGCAGGTAAAAACTAACATGAATATGGCCCAATATACCATGAGCACCCCTAGTGGAGGATGCAGGTAGATGACAAGTTATCACATTTCTCAGTGGGGATTTTCAACCTTTTTATTAAAGGAATTAAATCTTTTTGACATTATTGTAAAATACTCAAAAAGACCCACAGTAAAAAGGAAATGATATAACCGAATAAGTAACTGAGAGGAAAAAAAATCAACATTTATCACTTTGCTCCTATGTTATTAAGATATCCATGGCAAATGGGAAGCACAAATTTGGCAACTTCAGCCCGAAGCTTATGTCAATATGTACTTATCTGCCGGGAGATTAGACTGCGCTGCCCGAATAAATGATTAAATACAAGCGCTATTTGTTTTACTTATAATATTTCCAGCGTTCCCTGATCCATAACTGCAGTATGTAAGCTATGCTGTCAGGAGGGATAACCTGTGCACGCACTGCCGGCTTCCGTGTCATTGGCCTCTATCTGCCTTGATGTAACTTATTAATATTCTATATTAAATGTAATTTTATGCCATTTTACCGATTTTTTTTTTACACTTAGGCCCCTCAAATATCAGCAAGTGTGATGTGTCAAACATGCATAACGCATTCGCAGCTGGAACTGGAACAGAACTCCGCGTGTCAGTTCAGTTCCGGTTTCTCAGCATTGGGGCCAGGGTGTTCCAGCCAGCACATGTTCCCACTAGCTCGTGTTTGAGGGGCCCTAAAGGAAAGCAGAGTCACTACATTTCAGAGTCACTCCTGCCCCCTTCCTCCTCTTCTTCCTGTACACACTGACCGCAGCAAGCGTGCACGGTCAACACCTTCTTCTGCACGGCACAGACATAGGGGCACATTTACTAAAGGTCCGGGAACCACATTTTCGTTGTGTTTCCCGACTTTTGCGGTTTTGCGCTGCATTTAACTTCATGCAACACAAATCGGGGGGGGGGGGGGGCGTGGCCGTTGGACAACCCGACTGATTCGGACAAACCACAGGATTTACCATTTAAATAGTGTCGCAAGGCATGCACTCCCATCCACCGGGAAGAAGGTAAACTCTGGCGGACCTCAGCGGGGAAGCGGCACGTGCAGGATATCGGGTACGGACTTCATCCTGGTAGGGGAACGCACAACGGGGATCGCGACAGGACCGGCAAAGTAAATGTGCCCCACAGTGGAGATAGTTGGACCATTTATATGACCATGTGCTTCCACCAGGCCAAAACCTGGCACCTACCTTCTCCCCTCTTCGTAGGAAGCTGAGCAGCCATTTTGGGGGATTTATAAAAGCACTTGCGCCACAATTCTGGTGGTTATGCGCCAAAACATTGCCTAAAATGCCTTGCACCACAGTTATCAAGGCTTTTTTAACCTTTTTTTTGGCACCTTTCTGACATGTCCGATAAAGGCACGTAACCTTGCAAGAAAGGGTCGTGGCTTGCAGGAAACCGCCCGTGCACCCAAAATTCTGGCGCACAGTTTAGAACTAAAAGTAGGTCTTATACTGTACCTGAATGCATCATCACAGTGATAAATCGGGCCCAGCAAAAGACGAATGTTTACCAGCTAGAAACTGATGGAACATGAGACACATTGTTAAATCCCCCCCATTGTGTGCTCACTACACAGTGACCGGGTGTAATAGACCTCTATGGGGGCTGTGATCTAGTCGCAATTTATATGGCCAGATCATGGCCCCCTAGTACAGTCATGTAAATGAAGATTTAAAGGGGTATTCCAGGAATAAGCATAATTCTTATTTAAATAGATCATTAAATATCAGCTAATATGTAATTATCCTTGTTCTCCCTTATCCCAAGCCATGATCTTCATGGTAATGTGACTATATATTTATGTTTACTATAGCATGAATTATTGCTGTATACCTGTCTGAACTACCATATGGGGATTGTCCTTCATGACATACATAGTACTGGAGCATTGTTGTTTGGGCCGAGTATTTTTATATACTGCATGAATATAACTAATATTATAGCTGCTTTTTTGTACTTGTATATGCTGGGATTCGTGGCATTCTTGTTCTTATCCCCTCTTCTAGGGTTTTTAAATGATTTTATATACCCCATATACACGAGTATAAGCTGACCCGAGTATAAGCCAAGACCCAATTTTACCCAATTTTAATTTTACCACCCAATACTGGGAAAACCTATTGACTCAAGTATAAGTCGAGGGTAGGAAATGCATTGGTCACAGCCACCCCCCACCCCCCCAGTGTAAAGCCAGCAAGCTCCCAATAGTATATAGACTGCCAGCCCCCTGTAGTATACAGGCAGCCTGCCTCCTGTAGTGTACAGCCAGCCTGCCCCCTGTAGTATACAGCCAGCCCAGCCTGCCCCCAGTAGTATATAGCCAGCAAGTCCCCTGTAGTACACAGCCAGCCCAGCCTGCCCCATGTAGTATACAGCCAGCCCAGCCTGCCCCCTGTAGTATACAGCCAGCCCAGCCTGGCCCCCGTAGTATACAGCCAGCCCAGCCTGGCCCCTGTGGTATACAGCCAGTCCAGCCAGCCCCCTGTAGTATACAGCCAGCCCAGCCTACCCCCATTAGTATAAAGCCAGCCCAGCCTGCCCCCAGTAGTATACAGCCAGACTAGCCTGCCCCTGTAGTATACAGCCAGCCCAGACTGCCCCCTGTGGTATACAGCCAGCCCAGACTGCCCCCTGTGGTATACAGCCAGTCCAGCCTGCCTCCAGTAGTATACAGCCAGCCCAGCCTACCCCCAGTAGAATACAGCTACCCCAGCCTGCCCCCAGTAGTATACAGCCAGTCCAGCCTACCCCCAGTAGTATACAGCCAGCCCAGCCTGCCCCCAGTAGTATACAGCCAGTCCAGCCTACCCCCAGTAGTATACAGCTACCCCAGCCTGCCTCCAGTAGTATACAGCCAGCCCAGCCTACCCCCAGTAGTATACAGCCAGTCCAGCCTACCCCCAGTAGTATACAGCCAGCCCAGCCTGCCCCCAGTAGTATACAGCCAGTCCAGCCTACCCCCAGTAGTATACAGCTACCCCAGCCTGCCTCCAGTAGTATACAGCCAGCCCAGCCTGCCCCCAGTAGTATACAGCCAGTCCAGCCTGCCTCCAGTAGTATACAGCACTGCCCCCAGTAGTATACAGCACTGCCCCCAGTAGGCATTCTGTCACATGTATGCAGAATGCCTTAGTATTGCATCAGTATTTGTTTAGGCTTCTATCTGTATTCTACCTGTATTTACAGATTTTTGTTTTTACTATGGAACAAATACCAATGCATCCACTTTTTTATTCCTCCCATAAACTATAATGGGCATGCCATTTAGGTAAAATAAACAAAACTAGGACATTCAGAATTTTTCAAATACTTAACTTTTTTAAATAAACCATATGAAACTTTACCTGGCTCCCTGCCAGCTTTCACATGTGAGTCCCTGTGACGTAGGCAGTGCTGGGCTGTGCATTTTGCGGGACGGTGCAAGGCAGTGACAGTTATACCTTTCACCTCGTCCAGACGCAAGCAGAATCTGGCGTAGAGATGTGCCCTCGGACAACAGAGCATATTTATCATACACTAGCAGTAAGTGCACCAGTATGTCATAGTGAACAATCCCCCCACCCCCAGTATATAGGTAGGCAGCACACTGCAGCCCATCTCCCAACCACAGTATAAAGATATCCAGTACAATGCCCCAGCACGTAAACAAATAAACTAGGTACTCGCCTTCCCACACTCCCCGCGTTTCCACTTCTATCTTCAGCAGTGGCGCTACCCAGCTCCATGTATTTGTCCAGCACTCACATTATGACATCAGATAGAAGAGGAGCTGCGAGGAGTGCAGGAAGGTGAGTACATAGTTTATTATATTTATATATAAGTTGCGCCTGGGCCATTCCCTGAGCGGCCCGATCAAAGTAAGAGGGCTGCTTGTATCCCCAAAGAAGGCATACAAGCCCTGATAAATGTGCCCCAGTGCACTCACTACAATTGGCCTTTTCACCAGGTCTATCTTGGCGGTTACCATCATATGTGTATAAATCTTCCTTATTACTCATAGATACAGGCACTGTGACTGTTGTAATCTTCTTACATTTGCTGTCAATGACCATCTTCCTTCTAATATCCGCTTTTAAAATTATGATAATGAGCCAGAAAGGTTTGTTCTGCAGATTCGCAGGAGCACTTCCCCCTTCCCACTGTGCTTACTGCAGCCGAGATTAAAGAACCTGCAGGGGGGAGGGTGTGACTGAGATGTGTTTCTGTACCATAATAACAGCTTGTAAAGTCAGAGTACAGAGGGCTTCTGTAACATGCCCATAGCCCTTCAGGCTCATTAGCATAATTTTAAAAGTTGATTTAAGAAGGAAGGATAACAAATCTAAGAAGATTACCACAGTCATGGTGCCTTGATGAATGAGTAAGTGCATCTGGTTTATCATGCTGGATTATGATGGTAGATTTTTTTTTAAATATGTAAGTTTTTAGCAGAACTTTACTACTTGTACACAATTTGACTCACAGTAACAATATATTGTTTTCCTTTTGTATGTAGATTTTGTATGATTATTGGGGCAACGGGAGGGTGTAGTTTACTGTAAATAGTGTAACATAATAATGATTCCTTATTTATATAGCGCACACAGATTACGCAGCACAGCACAAAGTTTGCCAAATCAGTCCCTGTCCCCATGGGGCTCAACCTACTAGTATATTTTGCAGTGGGGGAAGAAATCGGAGGACCCGGAGGAAACCCACACAAACACGGAGAGAACATACAAACACTTTGCAGATGTTGAACCTGGGGCTTGAACCCAGGTCCCCAGAGCTGCAAGACTGTAATGCGAACCCCTAAGCCACCATGCTGCCCTCGTAATAGAGAAAAACTGGTTTGATTTTTGGATTCAGAATTCAAAAGTTAATCAAAAACAAGTGTCAGATCTAACTCCACCAAAAAATCTTTGCCCCAGATTTACTATTAGCATAGACCCTTTGGATCAGTGATGGCTGACATGACACATTGAGATGCCTTTGCTGACATGCAGCAAGCTCGTAACATTTGGTGGAAGAGAGCTTGGAATGGCCATAACTACCGGTGGGAGAATTGCCTCCACGTGTTGATGACATCTGCTTGCTATGTGTCAACGTCAGTATTCGGAGGTGGGGCAACTCTCCTGCTGAGAGGGTGGCATGAATGGAGGCGGGTGACATGAGTGAAGATAGTCAGGCAATGAAGCCAGAGCTCCAACCTACAGTAAATTTATTGCAGACCTGTACCCAGACAGCTGGCAACACTAGACTTGTGTCCAACAGTTGCCCTGACAGAGGCAGATGGCTAGACCAAGGCCTATTCCAGTTACAAGTGGAATGTCCATTCAACAACTACCGAATCTCACCCTGCTGCCAGTGTACCTACCAGAGGTAGGTTGCTCAGCAATAACTGGGGAAAGAGATCATTGCTGGGATCAGAACTGAAGGAGCTGTTACTGGAAGCTGAGGATCATGGGAATTGGAGTATCCTGTGGCAGCCATCTTGGAGATAACTCCACCTACTTTAGAAAGCCCATAAGATTTGCTGGTTCCAGACCATCACAGTTAGAGTAAGTAAGAACATGGCAGTAATACAGATCCATGATATGGAAACATATCGAAATATAAAATTATTGATTTTTTTAGTAGTGACTCGCCACCAAAGGTTGGTCATTACTGACCTTCAAGGTTGCACATAAATCAAAGTAAGAAAATAAAGAAATGGTTTAGATACATAAGTCAACCAGGATTTATGTTACCAGATGAGTGATTTATTATATACAGAAATAAAATAGCAATAGAAGTTAAAAAAGGAAACACAGAAACTCGTTTGTGCCAGAATTCTAATCTGTTAATCTCCGAAAAATCTTCGGTCTGCAAACACAGACACAAAGTTCTCGTCTGGGATTAAACAATTTGTTTATATGTCATTAAGGTCTAATCTTGTGTGTTAACACTTGCAAAACTTTTCTTCTCCCTTCATAGAAAATCACTCATTGGTGTCAACTGGTTCGTTGGCTTTGAGGTCACGGGAGCTCGTTATGATATATAAACCATTCCCAGGAGGATTCTCCTGTTTGACCTTCAACAACAGAAGGCGACTTACGACCACAGGTACGGAGACAGGGGTTTAGGATGATTTTTGCTGAATGGAAGAAAATATGTTACCGGTGGGTCAGAATCGGAGTCATCCAAAATGATTACACTAAACTATTGATTCGGGATTATAATGGAACAATTACAGGCAGTCCCCGGGTTACATACAAGATAGGGTCTGTAGGTTTGTTCTTAAGTTGAATTTGTATGTAAGTCGGAACTGTATATTTTATCATTGTAACCCCAGCCAAATTTTTTTTGGTCTCTGTGACAATTGGATTTGAAAAATGTTGGATTGTCATTAGAACCAGGATTAACAATAAAGCTCCATTACAGACACCAGTGATAACTGTTACAGCTGATTATTGTAGTCTAGGGCTTATATACAGAAAATTGCCAACAACCAGAGGTCCGTTTGTAACTAGGGGTCGTCTGTAAGTCAGGTGTTCATAAGTAGGGGACCGCCTGTACTTTATTTTCAAAAACTTAAATTAGTTTTGGTAAAACTAAAAAGTTTTGGTAAGAACTTTAATCAATTGTCTAGATTAAAATTCTAAATTATTTTACTCTACTTAATATATTTTTTTTTATTTGTCATCGATTACTTAACATTGATTATAGCTAAAAATATCTTTACATAAAGTTTGGGAAATTTACTTTGTAGGTCTTTAGTAATTGGACAAATTAAATGTATTTGTTTTACAATTCACTTTGGGGGAAACTTAGAAAAGCTTTAACTCTGACCTAAATTTTTTTCTATGGAAATGTAAATTATCTTTAACACTGTATTGATAATTGGTGTAACTGGTACAGGTAGTCCCCGGGTTACATACAAGATTGGTTCTTTAGGTTAGTTCTTAAGTTAAATATGTATGTAAGTCGGAACTGTATATTTTATCATTGTAACCCCCAGCCAAAATGTTTTTGGTCTTTGTGACAATTGGATTTTTAAAATGTTGGGTTGTCATAAGAACCAGGATTAGCAATAAATATTAATTACAGACGCCTGTGATAACTGTTACAGCCGATTATTGTAGTCTAAGGATAATGTACAGTAAATTACAAAAATCCAGAGGTCCGTTTGTAACTCGGGGTCGTCTGTAAGTCAGGTGTTCTTAAGTAGGGGACTTTCAGTCTAGTTTCTTTTTTTGTCTTGTTTTTTAGTCTAATACGTCTAAGGGTGGATTCACATTGGTCTGTGTATTGCATGTCCGTTATCCGTTGCATTTTGGTTATGTTTTGCTTGTGTATTGTCTGTGTGTCCGCAAAAATAAAATGAAGGATTAACATTCGTCAGAAACAACAAAACGTGTTTTCCCAACCTCATTGTTTAACAAATAAAAATCGGATCTGTCATCAGTTTTTTCATTATTTTTATTTTTTTTTGCGGACCTATAGGGGGTCATTTAACTTTATTTTTCTTCCAGTTTTTTCAGGGTTTTTTTTTTTAGACATTTTTTGGGGCATTCAAATTTTTGTGCCTTTTTGGTGACATTTTGAAATGTCCGCCGGACATTTGTTTTTCGTCAGTAAGACACATTTATCTTCTATTCCAGATGTGCTAAGTGTCGCAAATGACATTTATCATTTCAGATTTCTAAAATTTGAGACAATTTTTGGGGCAAAAAACTCCGGACCAAACCCTACTTAAGTAAAACTTGAAAAGAAGGGACATGAAATATTTACTCGACATTGTTGCAACATTTGTAACACATGTCACATGTTCTGAAAAAAAAAAAAAATTAAAAATCATTTAACACAAGGAAAAAGTAAGATTGATAAATTATCAAAGAGGCAGGAACCAGCCAAAACATACAGAGATAAATAAATGACCCCCATAGACTTCTGTTACCTACTGTAATCCGCATCCATGAAAAAAATAGGACAACATTTTTTCACGGACAACACCTTAGTGGAAAACAACTGAAATGTACAAACAACCATAGAAAACAATGAGGCATCCATGAAAAATCACTGAACCACTGATGTGAAAAACAATGTCAGTGTGAAAGAGCCCTTAGCTGTTTAATTTTTTCATCTATCTATCTATCTATCTATCTATCTATCTGTCTATCTCTCTCCTATCTATCTATCTATCTATCTCATATCTATCTATCTCATATCTATCTATCTATCTATCTATCTATCTATCTATCTATCTATCTATCTATCTATCTATCTATCTCATATCTATCTATCTATCTATCTATCTATCTATCTATCTCCTATCTCATATCTATCTATCTCATATCTATCTATCTATCTATCTATCTATCTATCTATCTATCTCATATCTATCTATCTATCTATCTATCTCATATCTATCTATCTATCTATCTATCTATCTATCTATCTATCTATCTCATATCTATCTATCTATCTATCTATCTATCTATCTCCTATCTATCATCTATCTATCTCATATCTATCTATCTCATACCTATCTATCTCATATCTATCTATCTATCTATCTATCTCCTATCTATCTCCTATCTATCTATCTATCTATCTATCTATCTATCTATCTATCTATCTATCTCATATCTATCTATCTATCTATCTATCTATCTCATATCTATCTATCTCATATCTATCTATCTCATATCTATCTATTTCATATCTGTCTATCTATCTATCTATCTATCTATCTATTTATCTAGTAGACTCTTTATTTTGGAATGAACAAAGTTTTGAATTTATAAATGGAACTTTATATTAAAACTTTAAAAATATGATAAGCATACAGATGGAGACTTAAAGGAAATCTTCCGCTGGACCCAGGGGGAATAGACCTGGGCACACCTCCCTCTGGGCTCTTTAATACTGATGCACATAGTTTTGTTGGGGACAAAAACCTACCGTTTAGTAAAAAAAAGTATTTTATGATATATTAGAATGAGGCTCTGGAACTCAACTTACATCAATAGACCGATTCTGCATCTCTCCGATATGTAATATTGCACATATTGCTCCTTGTTTCTTTTGTTCCTCCTCCTGCTGCCAAGAGCTCAGTCAAATTTTCTTTTTTAATTCCAGAGATGAATTTGGCGACTATCCTTTTCCTTTGCCTGGCCTTACAACAAAGTATTTGTAAGGTAATTCTCAATGTAGCAAAATTCAAGTAATCAGAGGATTTCAATAGTTGTAAATATATCTTAATTTATTGTAATTATGTTACTTGTATCATTTTCTTATCATATTGCACTGAAGTGGGCACATGCGGATGTGGCTGTAGTTCAGCCTCTTATTCTTCATTGTTCTTTACTGTGCCCTGAAAGGGAGTCTAAAAGACTAATCCCACTGGATACCACAATCACCTTCAAATAAGCCTCCCCCGATTCTCTCTAAAATTTCTTATCAGTCCCAAATATCAAACACATTGTAGGTATGTACTCATGAACACATACCTGAGTTAGATTTTAATGAGGAATAGACTAATTTTAGGTTTCCCAAGCACACATGATACAGTATTATGCAAAAGTTTACAATTATTTCACAATTATTACATCACATTATATCACAACATTATATCACAATTATTATTATAATTATTTCACATGATACAGTATTATGCAAAGGTTTACAATTATTTCACAATGTGTATAAACAAGAAAATATATGTGTGTATATATATATACACACATATATGCATATATAATCCAAGAAATAGGCCGCACCCCTATTGTGGAATGAGGTCTTCATTCCATAGAGCACTCTTTCGGTCTACCAACTATGGAATAAAGACTCCCTGCCTTTTGCCACAATTTGGAGCGCTGTCTATTTCTTGGTTTATCTATGTATGACCTCGGCCAAGGATCTAAGGATCTGCACCCACTCACTGGTATTCTTGCATACAGTTTTTGAAGGAGCTCGGCAGAGAGGTTGTTCCAGACTACAGATCTGTTGTGAATGTAGTCTTGTTCTACTCCATCTGTCTCTTTATAAAAGCCCACACAGTCTGGATGATAAGGAGACCAGGACTTGGTGGGAGCCAAATCATCACATTCACGCCTCATTTTGCTTCCTTACACTTAGAATGGTTCTTAATAACATTGGATGGATGTTTGGGATCATTGTCCAGCTGAACAATGCACTTCTATTTTTGAAAGCTTTCTGAAGATGCAACAATTTTAAGGCCACGCCAGCCTCAGCCTTTAGAATAGTACAGAAGCCCTTCACCGCCCGTTAGGAAATGGGCAGGCAGTCCCTGGGTTACATACAAGATTGGTTCTTTACATTTTTTTCTTAAAAGGAACCTTTCACCAGAAATTGGCCTAATAGACCAAATCCAGTACGTTGTCAAGCAGCTGAACAGCTTCTAGATCATGTTTCTTTCATGGTCCAGCTTGGTGGCATCATCCAGGAAATCAACTTTGAAGTGAATGTAATTGGTTGTATTAAGTCAGGGAGGCGGAGAGTTTAACACTGAAGTCAAGCTATTCCTTCCTCTGAACACTTACTCCCATGATGACTCACATCTTGAGTCAGATGTAAGGAGATCTGGTCAATGATGTCCCTGGATGCAGAACCATAATTACAGTAAAGGGGGTGTTCTAAGGGAAAGCTTGACTTCCGTGTTAAACTCTCCACCTCATTGACTCCATAAAACTAATTTACATCTCACTTCAAAGTTGATTTCTGGATGATGCCACCGCAAAGGGCCATGGAAGAAGAAGCTGCTCAACTACTTCACAAAATACTAATCAACCAAGTCCAAGTGGTAAATTACCCTGAATACAAAAAACCCTCTTTTACCGTAACCATTTACCCTAATAGGTAATCACACAATCCATAGACCTACGTAAACCAATAGCAGTCATGTTTATGTGGCTGTAGTGGATAAAAGTACAGATGAGCTATGAGCTGACCCGATGGTCGGGTTTGGAGTGCAGGTTTGACCGCCTGACCCATAAATATTACAAATTGGTGGTCGAACTGCCAATCCGGCAAATTGATACCCCTAGCAACTAGCCTTGGCTGTGATTGGCCAGTTGGGTAGATCCTAGTATTGCAGCGTAAAACACCACTTCACTCTAGAAATTAGATTGCATTCATTTGATGTAGTTTTGTCTATCTTTCTATTGTATTTCTAGACATCATCTCCTTTTATTAAATATACAGGTTTTTTTTTCTACAGCAGGAAGATTTTGTGAAAAAAATATCATGCGAAAATAAAGAAGTGACGGAGCACATTATAAAGCAACACAATGAGCTAAGAGCACAAGTGAATCCCTCTGCAAGCAACATGTTGAGGATGGTGAGCAATTACATAGAGCTCCTCCCTCTCTGGAGGATCTGCCCCGCCCTGCATTATCCACTCCACCCACTGATCTAAATAGATATTGGGGGTCATTCATTAAGGGTCCGAATCACGCATTTTCGTCGGGTTTCCCAAATCTTTCCGTTTTGCGCCGAATTGCCCCAGGAATTTGGTGCATGCGATTGGATTGTTGCGCATCGGTGCCGGCTTGCATGCGACAGAAATCAGGGCGTGGCTGTCGGACAACCCGGCGGATTCTGAAAAAACATGGAATTTAAAAAACAAAATTGCGTCGCAAGATCAGCACTTACATGCACCAGGGAGAAGCAGGTGAACTCCGGCGGACCTCGGCGCAGCAGCGACACCTAGTGGATATCGGGCGCACGACCTTAGTGAATCCCGGCAGACCTGAATCCTCGTCAGACAACACAGAGCGGGATCGTGACTGGATCGGGTAAGTAAATGTGCCATTGTGTAATACTCGATTTCCCCAGTGGTGGCGCTGAGTCATTGATGGAGTTTTCAGCTGAAGGACACTTCTATTGTCACTTACACCTTTGTAAGAATTACATAAAAATTTAGGCTATCCACTGCGCTCCTCACATGATAATCGTAGATATGTTAAACTTTTTTTTATTTTAGAAAGTTGCAAACTATGCGTTTTAATTGGCTCTTGCTCCTGAAATTGATTCTCCTCCCAAGTTTGCGTTGTTGGATTTATGATATGCGAGTAGAGAGCCGCGGTTTAGTTTTTGCACATGACTTGACGCGACTGAAAGTCCAGATGCTGCCGTGCAAAATTTTTTGCAACTTTCAAAAATAAAAAAAGTTTTATGAACACGATTAGACCTCAAAACTTTTTTCACATCAGCAGTGCGGTGGATATTTCCGTCTTTTTACGTATTTTTTATATTACTTGTATATGTGTATAGTTGGGAAGGAACCTCCATACTTTGCCACTCCCTTAATGAATGGAGCTACAAATGTGCTGTGTCCCATAGAAACAAAGAAATGGAGAAGGAAATGGAGAAGGATGAGGGTAAAAGACGGTCATGTAGAGTGAATATACCCTTTATGTCTCTAATGATTCCTGAATTTTGTCAGACCACTGGCTTGCTAATACTTTATCTGATAGACACAGTAACCAATCAACTGATGGAGCCAAGTTTAGGTTGAGAATCTGGGTGCCTCAAACATAACATGGGATGTCAACTCCACATAATCACACGGTCATGGATGTGAATGATGTCCTACATCATCTTCAAGGCTCATTCACAAAAGTATGTTTGATCATTTAAATGCATTTCCCAGATCAAACGCTGCTATGAGAAGGGGAGTCCACACCCTCATCCTCATAGACTGTAAGCTCTTGTGCCACCCCTTCATCATCATAGACTGTAAGCTCTTGTGTCCCCCCCCTCATCCTCATAGACTGTAAGCTCTTGTGTCACCCCCTCATCCTCATAGACTGTAAGCTCTTGTGCCACCCCTTCATCATCATAGACTGTAAGCTATTGTGTCACCCCTCATCCTCATAGACTGTAAGCTCTTGTGTCACCCCCGCATCCTCATAGACTTTAAGCTCTTATGTCACCCCCTCATCCACATAGACTGTAAGCTCTTGTGTCATCCCCTCATCCTCATAGACTGTAATCTCTTGTATCACTCCTTCATCCTCATAGACTGTAAACTCTTGTGTCCCCCCCTCATCCTCATAGACTATAAGATCTTGTGTCACCTCCTCATCCTCATAGACTGTAAGCTCTTGTGTCACCCCCTCATCCTCATAGACTGTAAGATCTTGTGTCACCCCCTTATCCTCATTGACTGTAATCTCTTGTGTCACCCCCTCATTCTCATAGACTTTAAGCTCTTGTGTCACCCCTCATCCTCATAGACTGTCAGCTCTTGTGTCACCCCCTCATCCTCATAGACTGTAAGCTCTTGTGTCACCCCCTCATCTTCATAGACTGTCAGCTCTTGTGTCACCCCCTTCATCCTCATAGACTGTAAGCTCTTGTGTCACTCTCTCATCCTCATAGACTGTAAGCTCTTGTGTTACCCCCTCATCCTCATAGACTGTAAGGTCTTGTGCCTCCCCATCATCCTCATAGACTGTAAGATCTTGCACCACCCCCTCATCCTCATAGACTGTAAGCTCTTGTGTCTACCCCTCATCCTCATAGACTGTAATCTCTTGTGTCAACCCTCATCCTCATGGACTGTAAGCTCTTGTGTCACCCCCTCATCCTCATTAACTGTAAGCTCTTGTGTCACCCCCTCATCCTCATGGACTGTAATCGCTTGTATAACTCCTTCATCCTCATAGACTGTAAGCTCTTGTATCACTCCTTCATCCTCATAGACTGTAAGCTCTTGTGTCAATGCCTCATCCTCATAGACTGTAAGCTCTTGTGTCACCTCCTCATCCTCATAGACTGTAAGCTCTTGTTTCACCCCCTCATCCTCATAGACTGTAAGCTCTTGTGTCAATCCCTCATCAACATAGACTGTAAGCTCTTGTGTCACCCCTCAACCTCATAGGCTGTAAGCTCTTGTGTCACCCCCTCATCCTCATAGACTGTCAGCTCTTGTGTCACCCCCTCATCCTCATAGACTGTAAGCTCTTGTGTCACATCCTCATCCTCATAGACTGTAATCTCTTGTGTCATCCCTTCATCCTCATAGACTGTAAGCTCTTGTATCACTCCTTCATCCTCATAGACTGTAAGCTCTTGTGTCAATCCCTCATCCTCATAGACTGTAAGCTCTTGTGTCACCTCCTCATCCTCATAGAATGTAAGCTCTTGTGTCACTCCCTCATCCTCATAGACTGTAAGCTCTTGTGTCACCCCCTCATCCTCATAGACTGTAAGCTCTTGTGTCACCTCCTCATCCTCATAGACTGTAAGCTCTTGTGTCACCCCCTCATCCTCTTAGACTGTAAGCTCTTGTGTCACCCCCTCATCCTCATAGAATGTAAGCTCTTGTGTCACTCTCTCATCCTCATAGACTGTAAGCTCTTGTGTCACCCCCTCATCCTCTTAGACTGTAAGCTCTTGTGTCACCCCCTCATCCTCATAGAATGTAAGCTCTTGTGTCACCCTCTCATCCTCATAGAATGTAAGCTCTTGTGTCACTCCCTCATCCTCATAGACTGTAAGCTCTTGTGTCACCTCCTCATCCTCATAGACTGTAAGCTCTTGTGTCACCCCCTCATCCTCTTAGACTGTAAGCTCTTGTGTCACCCCCTCATCCTCATAGACTGTAAGCTCTTGTGTCCCCCCCTCATCCTCATAGACTGTAAGCTCTTGTTTCAACCCCTCATCCTCATAGACTGTAAGCTCATGTGTCATCCCCTCATCTTTATAGACTGTAAGCTCTTGTGTCACCACCTCATCCTCATAGACTGTAAGCTCTTGTGTCACCTCCCTCATTCTCATAGATGATAAGCTCTTGTGTCAACCCCTCATCCTCATAGACTGTAAGCTCTTGTGTCAACCCCTCATCCTCATAGACTGTAAGCTCTTGTGTCAACCCCTCATCCTCATAGGCTGTAATCTCTTGTGTCACCCCTCATCCTCATAGACTGTAAGCTCTTGTGTCTACCCCTCATCCTCATTGACTGTAATCTCTTGTGTCACCCCTCATCCTCATGGACTGTAAGCTCTTGTGTCACCCCCTCATCCTCATTAACTGTAAGCTCTTGTGTCACCCCCTCATCATCATGGACTGTAATCTCTTGTGTCACCCCCTCATCCTCATAGACTGTCAGCTCTTGTGTCACATCCTCATCCTCATAGACTGTAAGCTCTTGTGTCATCCCTTCATCCTCATAGACTGTAAGCTCTTGTGTCCTCCCTCATCCTTATAGACTGTAAGCTCTCGTGTCACCCCCTCATCCTCATAGACTGTAAGCTCTTGTGTCCCCCCTCATCCTCATAGTCTGTAAGCTCGTGTCCTCCCTCATAGACTGTAAGCTCTTGTGTCCTCCCTCATAGACTGTAAGCTCTTGTGTCAGCCCCTCATCCTCATAGACTGTAAGCCCTTGTGTCACCCTCTCATCCTCATAGACTGTAAGCTCTTGTATCACCCCCTCATCCTCATAGACTGTAAGCTCTTGTGTCACACCCTCATCCTCATAGACTGTAAGCTCTTGTGTCACCCCCTCATCCTCATAGACTGTAAGCTCTTGTGTCAATCCCTCATCCTCATAGACTGTAAGCTCTTGTGTCATCCCCTCATCTTTATAGAATGTAAGCTCTTGTGTCACCCCCTCATCCTCATAGACTGTAAGCTCTTGTGTCACCTCCCTCATTCTCATAGATGATAAGCTCTTGTGTCACCCCCTCATCCTCATAGACTATAAGATCTTGTGTCACCCCCTCATCCTCATAGACTGTAAGCTCTTGTGTCACCCCCTCATCCTCATTAACTGTAAGCTCTTGTGTCACCCCCTCATCCTCATAGACTGTAAGCTCTTGTGTCACATCCTCATCCTCATAGACTGTAAGCTCTTGTGTCATCCCTTCATCCTCATAGACTGTAAGCTCTTGTGTCCTCCCTCATCCTTATAGACTGTAAGCTCTCGTGTCACCCCCTCATCCTCATAGACTGTAAGCTCTTGTGTCCCCCCTCATCCTCATAGTCTGTAAGCTCTTGTGTCCTCCCTCATAGACTGTAAGCTCTTGTGTCCTCCTTCATCCTCATAGACTGTAAGCTCTTGTGTCAGCCCCTCATCCTCATAGACTGTAAGCTCTTGTGTCACCCTCTCATCCTCATAGACTGTAAGCTCTTGTATCACCCCCTCATCCTCATAGACTGTAAGCTCTTGTGTCACACCCTCATCCTCATAGACTGTAAGCTCTTGTGTCACCCCCTCATCCTCATAGACTGTAAGCTCTTGTGTCAATCCCTCATCCTCATAGACTGTAAGCTCTTGTGTCATCCCCTCATCTTTATAGAATGTAAGCTCTTGTGTCACCCCCTCATCCTCATAGACTGTAAGCTCTTGTGTCACCTCCCTCATTCTCATAGATGATAAGCTCTTGTGTCACCCCCTCATCCTCATAGACTATAAGATCTTGTGTCACCCTCATCCTCATAGACTATAAGATCTTGTGTCACCCCCTCATCCTCTTAGACTGTAAGCTCTTGTGTCACCCCCTCATCCTCATAGAATGTAAGCTCTTGTGTCACTCTCTCATCCTCATAGACTGTAAGCTCTTGTGTCACCCCCTCATCCTCTTAGACTGTAAGCTCTTGTGTCACCCCCTCATCCTCATAGAATGTAAGCTCTTGTGTCACCCTCTCATCCTCATAGAATGTAAGCTCTTGTGTCACTCCCTCATCCTCATAGACTGTAAGCTCTTGTGTCACCTCCTCATCCTCATAGACTGTAAGCTCTTGTGTCACCCCCTCATCCTCTTAGACTGTAAGCTCTTGTGTCACCCCCTCATCCTCATAGACTGTAAGCTCTTGTGTCCCCCCCTCATCCTCATAGACTGTAAGCTCTTGTTTCAACCCCTCATCCTCATAGACTGTAAGCTCATGTGTCATCCCCTCATCTTTATAGACTGTAAGCTCTTGTGTCACCACCTCATCCTCATAGACTGTAAGCTCTTGTGTCACCTCCCTCATTCTCATAGATGATAAGCTCTTGTGTCAACCCCTCATCCTCATAGACTGTAAGCTCTTGTGTCAACCCCTCATCCTCATAGACTGTAAGCTCTTGTGTCAACCCCTCATCCTCATAGGCTGTAATCTCTTGTGTCACCCCTCATCCTCATAGACTGTAAGCTCTTGTGTCTACCCCTCATCCTCATTGACTGTAATCTCTTGTGTCACCCCTCATCCTCATGGACTGTAAGCTCTTGTGTCACCCCCTCATCCTCATTAACTGTAAGCTCTTGTGTCACCCCCTCATCATCATGGACTGTAATCTCTTGTGTCACCCCCTCATCCTCATAGACTGTCAGCTCTTGTGTCACATCCTCATCCTCATAGACTGTAAGCTCTTGTGTCATCCCTTCATCCTCATAGACTGTAAGCTCTTGTGTCCTCCCTCATCCTTATAGACTGTAAGCTCTCGTGTCACCCCCTCATCCTCATAGACTGTAAGCTCTTGTGTCCCCCCTCATCCTCATAGTCTGTAAGCTCTTGTGTCCTCCCTCATAGACTGTAAGCTCTTGTGTCCTCCCTCATAGACTGTAAGCTCTTGTGTCAGCCCCTCATCCTCATAGACTGTAAGCCCTTGTGTCACCCTCTCATCCTCATAGACTGTAAGCTCTTGTATCACCCCCTCATCCTCATAGACTGTAAGCTCTTGTGTCACACCCTCATCCTCATAGACTGTAAGCTCTTGTGTCACCCCCTCATCCTCATAGACTGTAAGCTCTTGTGTCAATCCCTCATCCTCATAGACTGTAAGCTCTTGTGTCATCCCCTCATCTTTATAGAATGTAAGCTCTTGTGTCACCCCCTCATCCTCATAGACTGTAAGCTCTTGTGTCACCTCCCTCATTCTCATAGATGATAAGCTCTTGTGTCACCCCCTCATCCTCATAGACTATAAGATCTTGTGTCACCCCCTCATCCTCATAGACTGTAAGCTCTTGTGTCACCCCCTCATCCTCATTAACTGTAAGCTCTTGTGTCACCCCCTCATCCTCATAGACTGTAAGCTCTTGTGTCACATCCTCATCCTCATAGACTGTAAGCTCTTGTGTCATCCCTTCATCCTCATAGACTGTAAGCTCTTGTGTCCTCCCTCATCCTTATAGACTGTAAGCTCTCGTGTCACCCCCTCATCCTCATAGACTGTAAGCTCTTGTGTCCCCCCTCATCCTCATAGTCTGTAAGCTCTTGTGTCCTCCCTCATAGACTGTAAGCTCTTGTGTCCTCCTTCATCCTCATAGACTGTAAGCTCTTGTGTCAGCCCCTCATCCTCATAGACTGTAAGCTCTTGTGTCACCCTCTCATCCTCATAGACTGTAAGCTCTTGTATCACCCCCTCATCCTCATAGACTGTAAGCTCTTGTGTCACACCCTCATCCTCATAGACTGTAAGCTCTTGTGTCACCCCCTCATCCTCATAGACTGTAAGCTCTTGTGTCAATCCCTCATCCTCATAGACTGTAAGCTCTTGTGTCATCCCCTCATCTTTATAGAATGTAAGCTCTTGTGTCACCCCCTCATCCTCATAGACTGTAAGCTCTTGTGTCACCTCCCTCATTCTCATAGATGATAAGCTCTTGTGTCACCCCCTCATCCTCATAGACTATAAGATCTTGTGTCACCCTCATCCTCATAGACTATAAGATCTTGTGTCACCCCCTCATCCTTCATCAAGAGATGAAACAGATGAACAAGGATTTCATGGGTGAAGGTCCTTTTTGAGTATAAATTTGATGGGTGGTTTGGGTGGCCACCGGCTCCCTAGAAGTCCTGGGCCCCGGACTACCGCCCAAACCTCCCATATGTAATCCACTACTGGAGGTTGGGAGGAGCAACTGAGTGTGAGAAATATGAATCACGCCCACAGGGTGACTAGTTACCTCTTATTAGAGTCAAGTTACAGTCATATTTACTGCAGTCTTCTCTTTCAGGAATGGTGTCCAGAAGCAGCAGCAAATGCAAAAAGGGTGGCCGAGAGGTGTGAACACGCTCATAGCAAAGCAGATGAGAGGGAAATTACCAGTATGTATCCGACTTATAAGATTCCACAATTCTGATGGCAGAAACTAAAAAAAAGTAATAATGCTGCAGAGAAAGTGACCGGCGCTTGGTTATCGCTTCCCCGTGCTTTTTTTTGCTTTTTATATTTTTCATTTTACAGAACCTCAGGAGTGGTAACTTGTGGGACATTTTGTTTACCAAATATGGCAAAATACATAGAAAATAGAGATCCAAATCCATTCCCTTATATTATTTGTGTCGATACGATCACAAGGGATTCCAAAAATAAAAACTTCTGTTATATTTAAATATTTTAATTACGGGGCACCATGACTGTGGGAATCTTCTTATATTTGTTATCCATGGCCTCTTTCCTTCTAAAATCAGGAAAAAATAATTTTAAAAATTATTTAAAATTATGCTAATGAGTCATAAGGGCTCTGGGGGTGCTAGCAGAGCCCTTCCGTGTTGCAGTTTGAAAGGAAATCTATCATTTGATTTGATGCATTGTGAAGCAAAAATACCTTGAGAATGCTGTAGCCACACTGATGCAGGTCATATCTTGGTTAATCCCTGAGCTGAGTGGTTTTGCTGAAAAAAACAATTATAACATTCAGGACCTTGGGAAAGCTGGGTCAGGCTAGCTGACATAAACACATCACACATGGAGCTTGTAATCACAAATGGAGGTTAGTCAAGCATGACTAATCCACCTGAGCTGGATCACTCATACACAGCAGCTGGGGCATGGTGCGGCAATTGATTATTCTGTCTGGCAGGGAGATAAGTGATTGAATCATCCTCTCCTGCAGAGAAAAACTCATCTGCTAGGAGAAGCACTGAACCAAGCGCTGAAGAAGCCATAGAAGGTTCTATGGTTTTTGGCGCACAACCTTAAAAAAAAAAAAAGTGGTGTATTTTAAGTAGGGCCTGTTAAAAATTACTATTTTTTTACGATTTTAAATAATTTTTAGTTGGATTTATTTTTACAAACAGTAAAAAAAAAGCTCATTTAGTAATGTATGGTACATTTTTTTTAAATTTTGCAAATTAACTGGAGACTACCATTATAAATGAGTCTCCAATCGTGTGACAGTCGTTGTGACATGTAATATGCGCTTGAACGTTTCGACTAGGGCCACTTGCAGAGTGTATCTGAGTTTTATTTTTTTACTAATTTATTGGAAAATATGAATATGTATTTCTATACATTTATTTCTATGTCTATTCATGTGTTTTTTTTACTTTCGATATTCCCCCATGAGGTGATGGTGTCCATGGAATTTGTCATTTTTATTGAAACCATATTTATGTTTCCTTAGTTTTTATCCAAATTTTTGTTGGCAGCAAAAAAACCCTGAGATTTAAACTGTTCTTTTTATGGCGTTCGCTATATGGTGTAATTATTTTCTTATTTTAATAGGCATTTTAGATACAAAAGTTTTTATTTACTTACTTATTCACATTCTACAGCACCCAGAGTACCCCCAACACACAGCAGCCAGAGTGCCCCCCACACACAGCAGACAGAGTGCCCCCCACACACAGCAGACAGAGTGCCCCCATACACAGCAGCCAGAGTGCCCCCCACACACAGCAGCCAGAGTGCCCCCCACACACAGCAGACAGAGTGCCCCCATACACAGCAGCCAGAGTGCTCCCCACACACAGCAGCCAGAGTGCCCCCCACACACAGCAGACAGAGTGCCCCCATACACAGCAGCCAGAGTGCCTCCACACACAGCAGCCAGAGTGCCCCCCACACAGCAGCCAGAGTGCCCCTCACTCAGCAGACAGAGTGCCCCCCACACACAGCAGCCAGAGTGCCCCCCACACAGCAGACAGAGTGCCCCCCACACAGCAGACAGAGTGCCCCCCACACACAGCAGCAAGAGTGCCCCACACACAGCACCAAGAGTGCCCCCCACACACAGCAGCCAGAGTACCCCCAACACACAGCAGCCTGAGTGTCCCTCACTCGGCAGCCAGAGTGCCCCCCACACACAGCAGCCAGAGTGCCCCCCACACAGCAGACAGAGTGCCCCCCACACAGCAGACAGAGTGCCCCCCACACAGCAACCAGAGTGACCCCCACACACAGCAGCCAGAGTACCCCCAACACACAGCAGCCAGAGTGTCCCTCACTCAGCAGCCAGAGTACCTCCCACACACAGCAGCCAGAGTGCCCCCCACACAGCAGACAGAGTGCCCCCCACACAGCAGACAGAGTGCCCCCCACACAGCAACCAGAGTGACCCCCACACACAGCAGCCAGAGTGCCCCTCACTCAGCAGACAGAGTGCCCCCCACACACAGCAGCCAGAGTGCCCCCCACACAGCAGACAGAGTGCCCCCCACACAGCAGACAGAGTGCCCCCCACACACAGCAGCAAGAGTGCCCCACACACAGCACCAAGAGTGCCCCCCACACACAGCAGCCAGAGTACCCCCAACACACAGCAGCCAGAGTGCCCCCCACACACAGCAGCCAGAGTACCCCCAACACACAGCAGCCAGAGTCTCCCCAACACACAGCACCCAGAGTGCCCCCCACACATAGCAGCCAGTGCCCCCCACACAAAGCAGCCAGAGTGCCCCCCACACATATCACCCAGAGTGCCCCCCACACACAGCAGCCAGAGTGTCCCCCACACACACAGCAGCCAGAGTGCCCCCCACACAGCAGCCAGAGTGCCCCCCACACAGCAGCCAGAGTGCCCCCACACACAGCAGCCAGAGTGCCCCCACACACAGCAGCCAGAGTGCCCCCCACACACAGCAGCCAGAGTGCTCCCCACACACAGCAGCCAGAGTCTCCCCAACACACAGCAGCCAGAGTGCCCCCACACACAGCAGCCAGAGTGCTCCCCACACACATCACTCACAGTGCCCCCCACACACACAGCAGCCAAAGTGTCAGACAACAAAACACCCATAGTGCCCCTACACAGCAGTCAGAGTGCCTCCCCACGCAACAGCCATAGTTCCACCCACACAGCATCCATAGTGCCTCCCCTACAGCAGTCAGAGTGCCCCCTATATTACAGCCGGAGTGCCCCACATGGCAACCAGAGTGCAACCCACACAGCAGCCAGAGTGCCCCCCACACAACACCCATAGTGCCCCCACACAGCAGTCAGAGTGCCCCCAACACAGCAGTCAGAGCGCCCCTATGACTGCAGCCAGCATCCATAGTGCCTCCCTGATAGCAGTCAGAGTGTCCCCTACATTGCAGCCAGAGTGCCCCCCAAACAGCAGTAAGAGTGCCCCCTTAGTTACATGCATATAATACTCAAGGTGTAATACAATCTAATTGCCATAGGTGGCAGCAAAGGATCACAAGTGAGTTAGGGGAATTAACTGTTTTCAGAGGTAGAATTACTAATCATAGTGTGATAGAGCTAGACACACTGGGGGATATTTATCGCTTATTGCTAGCTTTTGCGATTATTTTCCCCAATCCGCCACCTTCACGCCAGTGGGGCGTGAAGGGGCGTGAAGGGGGGGCGCGGCCGGCCAAGCGGGGGGCGCGGCCGGACGGGAGTGGGCCGGCACGGGCAGTTCTATCGCTGCTGCCGGCAACTTTTCATACGTCAGGGCCTGGCGTAGGTTAAACGCTGCGCTGCTGGCAGCCCGATACATCAAGAGGCAGAAGCCTCTTGATGTATCGGGCTGCGAACTTGCAGCGGTGGGGCTATCATACACTGGTGCACGAGCGCCAGCGTATGATAAATATTCCCCACTCTATCAGCTAGACAGGAGGCTAATACGAGCTACATTTGAACTGTAGTGAACTGTCCAGCGGGCCACTACAAAGGATTTCAGAATACTTTCTTATAAGTTTACAATTTGATCTCTCTCTCTCATAGCTGAAGCTATGCCAAATTTTTCAAAAGATTTTGTCCAGGTCTGAAACGAATCTGATGTTGCTCCAATTGTTCTAGAAATTGGTCTTGGCCATGGGGAAGATGTTGGAATTGGTAGGTTTAACAATTGATTACGGAGTTAACAAGTTCCAACAATGCAATGAATACATACCTCTCTAAAACACATTATTAATAAAAAGATCCTTTCCCTTTCCGTTGATTTTCTACAATTTTTTCATTGCGGTTTTGGTTTGGATTACAGTTACGGTTAGTGTGTAGCACTGTGGTAACGGTAAACCCCTTAAACTAATTCTAATCCGAACCCTAAATTCACACGAATGTGTGCCCACCGTACTGTATCACGGCGGACACACAACGGCGTTGGGGAGAGGAGGAGGGGGTGAGCGCTGCTTGCCCCTGCCCCTCTCCATAGAGAAAATTAAGAGGACTGGAAGGGTTTATGTTACAATTCAGAACATTAGGAGCAAAATTGGGTCATCTGAAGTGAATCAGAAAAAAATGTGAATTTTCGAGTGAGTGCCAGGTAATTAGCAGAACTAAAAAAAAATGTGATTTGTTCATCTCTAATTGTTAGAAAACTATTGAAAAGTAATATTTTTTTTCTTTCAGCTTTTGGTTGTGGAGAAAATTTATACATGACAAACCGGCAGCACAATTGGACAAAGGTCATTTTTGCCTGGTGGGACGAGCGTTTAGACTTTATCCATGGAAAAGGGGCAAAAGAACCCGGAGCGGTTATCGGCCATTATACCCAGGTGTATCATTGTTTCTGTATATTGCTCCTTACTGTGACATTGATAAATATCATGACAATAGATGTACAGTATAGACCACCTCCAGATATAGATCATCTCCGTATACCATGATCACAAGTCTACATGGGAATTATTTATTTATTTTTAATATCCTCTACTTGGCTCTTCTTGGACATCCATCATCAGTGGTGTAACTAGAAGCTGATGGGCCCCGATGCAAAGTCTGTATGGTTTATAGTAATAGTCTTCTCATATGGGAAAGTGACACCATAAGGGCCCCCTAAACCTCTTGGGCCCGGGTGCAACCGCAACCTCTGCACCCACTCAAGTTACGCCCCTGTCCATCGTATATCAGGAATCTCCATCCTTAGTAATATCTTCAAGGGATCAGCACCTGACACTAACACTACCCAATAGATCCCTGTGGAAATGAATCACGAGATGGTGCATGGCACCGATGCTATGCCAAGTCGTGCTTGACATAGAATTGTGCAATAACCTGTGCCAGGTATAGCTAGTGTACAGGTAATGGACATACACCTGCTCGTTTCGCAGCTGGGTACAGAGAGCTTCACACCTTTCCATGACCACTTGCCATGGAGGTAGTTCAAGTGGGGAAATAGTCACAATTCCTGGCTTTGTGCCAGGAATTGCGTCTATTTCAAGAATACTGGCATATAACCTTTGATAAATCCCCCTGATTGTGTGTCGTATATATAAATTCTTTTATTACTATTTAATTTGTTGGTTTTTTTAACTAATATTGATTTTTTTTAAATTTATTATTTCTTGCAGCTTGTCTGGTACAGATCATACAAGATGGGTTGTGCAGTAGCTTATTGCCCAAAACAGCCAATGTATTACTTTTTTGTCTGCCATTACTGCCCTGCGTAAGTAAAGCATCATCATATTATAGCTTTTTTGGTATCATCATATTAAAGCTTTTTGGCATCTGATATGTATAGATGCAGATAATGGGGGTCATTTACTAAGGGCCCGAATCGCGTTTTCCCGTCGTGTTACCCAAATATTTCCGATTTGCGCCGATTTTCCGTGTACTGCCCCGGGATTTTGGCGCACACAGTCGGATTGTGGCGCATTGGCGCCGGCATGCGCGCGGCGGAAATCGGGGGGCGTGGCCGAACGAAAACCCGACATATTCGGAAAAACCGCCGCATTTAAAAACGGAAAATGTATCGTGGAGCTTGCACTTACGCTCACTCAGCCGGGCTCGGTGTATTTCAGTGCGTTCCGATGCTCTTCAGCGACATCTGGTGGACGGCGGAGGAACTGCCTTAGTGAATCCCGGCCGGACCCGAACCCACCGCAGAGAAGGCGCCGCTGGAGCGCGAATGGGCCGGGTAAGTAAATCTGCCCCATTATCTAGAGTACTAAGCCAACCATGTCTGTGCCTCAGGCGGCGTAAAGGAGAGGCAAAAGCATCTTTTGAATCTTTGTTATTTCAAGTACTTATTAACTGTAATTTTAACTTAGTTGCAAGAAGTTTACATAATAACATAGAGCTTATAAGGAACCTGTTGTAGGGATTTAGGTCCATAAACCACCACCACCCTGTTATCCAGGACTGTATTGGGATCACAGTGACATCCTTTTATCTGGGCAATTGTACAAAGCAATTGCTACTGATATAAACTGAATCTCGTGTTGAATGTGACTTGTTCCTGTTTTATTACAGAGGAAACATAAAAAAGTCTCTTCATGTTCCATATGACGCTGGGAACCAATGTGGCAAGTGTGGACACGCTTGTGACAGCGGCCTGTGTTGTAAGTAGTTCTTTATTTTAGCTGTAACCACTATCAGAAAAGTATTGCCTCTGCTCACGGACCCTCACTTTTTGTGAAAATGGGGGTCTCTATATAGAGAATAGCAAAAAATAAACGTTTTGTAAATAAATGAAACGCAACCATAAAAATGCAAAAAAATAACAGTGAGGAAACTGTTAAAGGGAACCTACCACCACGATTCTACCTATAAAAGTAGAACGGTTGGTAGGTGGATGTATCGGATGTGAGGATAGCCCTTTTTAGAGCTAATCCTCACGTCCCCGCTATCTTTTTTAAATCTTTATTGCTCTAATATGTAAATTTTGTAAGGTGCTAGTGGGGCGTGGAGTAGCCAGATATAAGGCTACACGTCACGGCTACTCCACGCCCCAGGAGCCTCATTGCTCCTCCTACCCTGACATCTTGGGCGCAGAGCACCTCGTAGCTGCGCGCCCTCATCCGAGAAGCCGGAATTCTGCGCATGCACAGCCGCGGGCCTGTGTCCTGTGCAGAACGCCGGCTTATCGGATGAAGGCGCGCAGCTACGAGGAGCTGCTCACCGAAGATCTCAGGGTAGGAGGAGCAAAGTGGCTACTGGGGCGAGGAGTAGCCGCGACTACAGCATGTCCGGCTACTCCACGCCCCAGTAGCCGCCTTACAAAATTTACATATTAGAGCAATAAACATTTTAAAAAGATAGCGGGGAGGTGAGGATTAGCTCTAAAAAGGGCTATCCTCATGTCCCATACATGCACCTAGCACCCGATCTACCTTTATAGGTAGAATCGTGGTGGTAGGTTCCCTTTAAGAAACTTGTTACTGCTCATTTCAGGTAATCCCTGCCCACATGATGATGAGTACGAGGAATGCCCCGAGTACGAGCACATGTGCGATTCGTTAGAGGAAAGCATGGATGAAGAATTTAGGATCCACAATATCTGCAAGGAGACTTGTGAATGCGACAACGAGATCCGCTAACCCCCCCCCATCCCGAATATCAGGCAGATCAACTCATGTATCATATAGCAGTAGATGAATGTTTGCAGACCATATTAATCCGTATATTCATAGGAACACAACTGGAAATAAAGATGAAACAATACTCTGTGTGCGCTTTATTGATTGATTTATTAGATTATTATTTTCATGATTATTTTTATCATTTTTTATTGTGATGCAGCGGAACCTATGAATTTAAGAAAAATTGTTACCGTATTTTCCTGGTGATAACGCGCACCGGACTATAAGGCGCATTACTAATAAAGGCCTTATATATGGAATAATTCCATATATAAGGCGCACCGGACTATAAGGCGCAGGGTCCGGGGGCGTGGAGGAGGTCCGGGGGCGTGGTTTGAAAACCGAGCGGAGAGGTCGCAAACAGCGACTCTCCACAGACCCGGCAAGAGGTGAGCGGTCTCCCCAGGGAGATGGGGGAGGGGGTCCATTCAGGTGGAGGAGGGCAGCGGACCCTACTTACATAGGTCCCCACTACCGGAGACAGCAGATCTCCAGCGGGAACTGTTGTTTGTGCCGCGTGGTCTGCAGTTCCCGCTGGAGATCTGCTGTCTCCGGTAGCGGGGACCTATGTAAGTAGGGTCCGCTGCCCTCCTTTAGTAGGGTCCGCTGCCCCCCTCCATACATAAGGCGCACCGGACTATAAGGTGCACTTTGGATTTCTAAGGAAATCTTAGGTTTTTATGTGCGCCTTATCATCCGGAAAATACGGTATTTCAAAGGAAAAACAGAAATTTACTAGGCCAGAAAATCCCTTAAAGGACTAGTTTACACTCTATTCACACGGGTACCACTATTTTTGGCCCATGACAGGTATTTGTAATGATTTGTCTCTATTGGTTCCACCCAAATATTTTTAATCCCAAAGACCTATAATGGTTTCTACCAACTTCTAATCCCCTTCCTGAATGTAGTTTGTCTTTTTTGATGCTCATGTGTTCATCGTCTGGTGCGCCTCATACATTAAAGTCGTGGGTCAAATACATTAAAGGGGTATTCCAGGAATCAGCATAATTCATATTCAAATTGGCAAATAGAAGCTAATATATAATTGGCTGTTATTTTGCTCCCCTTACCAGGAAAATGTTGTGGTCGTACACTGGTCTGTTATTCAGTCCAGTAATTTTCTTTGCACAGAGCAGACACAGAACAGAAGATGGCCGCAGGTCACATGTCCACATCACATGACTTGCCCAGGAAGGTGCAGGACATGTGATGTGGACATGTGACCAGCGGCCATCTTCTGTTCTGTGTCTGGTCTGTGCAATGAAAATTACTGGACTGAATAACAGACCAGTGTACGACCACACTAAGTTTGGCTGCAGTCGGTTGGTTGCAGTGCATCCTGTATGGTCAGGGTTGTGGTGGGACGTCATCTCAGTGATATAATGTGCAGTGGTGGCAGTTACACATGGGCAAGTAACCCAATGTACCCAAAATGTCCCTAAAATACAACCACAAAAGCTGCAGATGCCTTTAAGGTGTTATAAGTGAGTGACATAGGACACAATCCATCACTAAAAGCTATGGTTAATAGAGGAAGTTTCTTCTTTGACTCCACTCTAATTATAAGTCATGTGACCGTGGTCCTTCTGACACCTTTCCCTGTGTAATCCTCCACCACCACCTCCTGTCCTGCTCCCTGTATTATAATAAATGACCTATGAACGACTATGATCTACATGCACCTACCTTCCATGATAGTTTTATTGGAAGCAGTATGTCCAGACATTGACATTCAAAGTCTGGGTCACGCTCAGGGGGATGAGTGTTGCAGTGTTTTTGCCCCTGATGCATAATTAATAGGAGCAGGTTATGCAGTATGAGGAGTGTGGGACAACTGAGGGTGCTTCGAGCTTCAGGTTCTATGTGTAGGCACAATGGGGGTCATTTACTAAGGGCCCGATTCGCGCTTTCCTGGCGTGTTACCCGAATATTTCCGATTTGCGCCGATTGTACCTGAATTGCCCCGGGATTTTGGCGCACGCGATCGGATTGTGGCGCATCGGCGCTGGCATGCACGCGACGGAAATGGGGGGGCGTGGCCGAACGAAAACCCGGCGGATTCGGAAAAACCGCCGCATTTAAGAAAAAAAATATGTCGCGAAAATTACACTTACCTTCACCAGGTATAGGCCGGTGAATTTCAGGGCATTCCAGCGCGTCTCCGGGGAACTTCAGCGCAGCAGCGCCACCTGGTGGACGTCGGAGGAACTACCTTAGTGAATCCCGGCCGGACCCGAATCCACCGCAGAGAACGCGCCGCTGGATTGCGAACATGGGGCAGATTTACTTACCCGGTCCTGTCACAATCCCTGAGGTGCGTTCTCCGATGAGGATGAAGTCCGCCGCAATTCTTCAAGATCGTGCATCCATTTTCCTGCATCTGTCGCTTCCCTGCTGAGGTCCGGCGAAGTTCACCTTCTTCTTCCCGTTTTGCATTGTCTTGCGACACAATTTGAATTGTAAATCCTGAGCTTAGTCTGAATCAGTTGGGTTGTCCATCGACCACGCCCCCCAATTTGTGTCGCATGCAAGTCGGCGCGAGTCGGAAATAGTCGGGAAACCCAACGAAAATGTGCCGTTCGGACCCTAAGTAAATGTGCTCCATTCTCTGCATCTTCTAAAGATACATATCTAGAGTGAACTTTGTATATAGGATGATGGCTGATGACTGGTTCAAGTGTCAATATTCAATATTATTATATTCTATTCTGTTGGGACCGTTATAGAAGCTCTTACACCTCTTGTGTCACCCTCTCATCCTCATAAACTATAAGCTATATGATGGCTGTATGATAGACATACCGGAAGAGAGGGATTTAAGAGCACATTTGAAGCTGGGAATCAGTATTATAGGCTGGGTAGCGCATTCCAGAGATTTGGTGCAGCTCATGAGAAGTCCCAGAGACATGAGTATTATTGAAGGAGAGCCTATAGTCCTATAGGAAGGAAAGACACAAACACTCCCAGTTCTTAAAAATAGAACTTTTAAGACATGATGAAGAAATTGTACAGAATCAAACTTTTGGAAAAAATTCTGTGAACCACCTGAATAGATTTTTTTGATATGAACTTTTTTTGGCCACTGTGCAAATGCAACAACAACTTTAATAAAATACTCAACAGACGTAACCAAACCATGACCAAAGTTTAATAAAGTTTTCTGTAAGTATTGAGTCAATGCCAGGAGAACATCCTGTGACTGATATATGATACTTCCGTGACTGTTCATTCTTCTCCATTGTCACTTTGTGTAAAGAGTTCATAAAAAGTTCAGATGTCTCAAACTATCCCGACATAGTTCCCAGTGTCGAGGAACAAAGAAACTGAATGGGGCAGATTTACTTACCCGGTCCATTCGCGTTCCAGCGGCTCATTCTCTGTGCTGGTTTTGGGTCCGGCCGGGATTTATTAAGGCAGTTCCTCCGCCGTCCACCAGGTGGCGCTGCTGCGCTGAAAAGCATCGGAACGCGCTGGAGTTCACCGGCTCGGGCTGAGTGAAGGTAAGTGCAAGCTCCGCCAACAGATTTTTAAAAAAAATGCAGTGGTTTTTCCGAATCCTTCGGGTTTTCGTTCGGCCACGCCCCCCGATTTCCGTCGCGGGCATGCCAGCGCCGATGCCCCACAATCCGATCGCGTGCGCCAAAATCCCGGGGCAATTCAGGGGAAATCGCCGCAAATCGGAAATATTCGGGTAACACGTCTGGAAAACGCGAATCGGGCCCTTAGTAAATGACCCCCAATGACTTTAATCATTACCGAAATGTTGCAGCTGTCATTTGTAATTGCTCTCTCTCAGCATTGTAAATGGGGGACACCCAACGCCCATTATGTGCCAGAATGTCATCTATACTGTTGCTCAACACAACTCCACTCCCATGCTTGCACAGGACAACAATTGGAAGGGTTTGCTCAAGAATTTTCAACTTTTGTTTGCAATGGAAAGATTTATCAATTTGTTTAATTTATAAATTAAACAAATCCCAAATCCCCCAAAAAAGGAAAAAAACTGGTTCAAATTTTGAGACTAAAGATACGTAAACCCCCATTGCCTACAGTGAACCAACAGTAATAACATTGTGAAGCAGGAAATTGAAATGGTGGACCTACTTCCCACAAGATAGGTATATACATATACATATATACACACACATATATCATATATATATTTTTCAGCCAGGAACCACAGTCGGAGACAAGGTTGATAATCCAGTCAGGCAGTTACACCAAAAAACACCCAGTACACTATTATCTTTCCCGACTCATCAAGCCATCAAGAAGAAGTACAAATAAATGCCAACATCGGCATCAACATGTGTTACAAACAGTCGCCAACATTGGCAGAACAGAACATCATTGTTAAATGTAATGAAACATGAATGTCATCCAGTAACCGAAAGGTAAGTGAAGCAGAGAGGGAAGGGAAAAGGAAAGGTAAAAAGGGGGACAGAAAAGGAAGAGATCCACCTGCCATTCTTTAAAGTGGTTTGTCCATGAAAGAAAGTTCTCAAATTATAATCCCCTTGTGATGTTTACACAATAAAGATCATTTTTACCACTTACTTTACCATTTGAATAAGTTAACAGACACTTCATGATTCCTCTGTGCTATGAGATGCAGTGTGCTGACAATGGGCTAAGATTATCAGGCTACAGGGTTATCTACACTTTTAATTTAGCTTCTCAACATTCTACAAGGATCTAACACATAGGAAACTCCGTCTCATGATTCTGTACCTCACCTTGGCCACCAATGCGAGCAAAGTAGCTCCAGTGGAGTATCCCGCCGCAGCAAGTCCCACCCGCATTGCTGTGGGATCTGGTGAAAACCGGGTGCTACTTAGACTCTGCTTCCAGGTGTCGGCTTATGTTATCGCTCACGGTGGTACATTGGGTCCACTACCCCTGAATCCTGACAGCTGTATTGTTGTTAATTACAGTAAATTATAGAATGTGTCATTTTGTTATCCTGAGTAAATTTAACCCTTCAACGAGCAGGCGCTTTTTATGTTTATGCGTTTTCATTTTGCACTTCTCACCTTCAAATATCCATAAAGCTTTTATTTTTTCATGTACAGAGTGATTGTTTTCTGCATAATAAATTGCACTTCATAATGACGTTAATGAATATTCCATGCTATTTGCTGCAAAAAAAAATCCAAATGCAATGAAATTTGTGAAAAAATGCATTTGTAACATTTTCTTGTGCGCTTAGATTTTACGTCTTTCATTAAGCGCCCCATCAGACATGTCTACCTTGTTCTTTGGGTCGGTGTGATCTTGGGTTATACCAAATCTGTATAGGTTTTATAATGTTTTCAAATATTTACAAAAATTTAAAACCTCTTGTACAAAAATAAAATTCTTCACTTTGCCGTCTTCTGGCGCTAATAACTTTTTCTTATTTTGGTGTAAAGAGCTGTGGGTGGTGTCATTTTTTTTTCAACTTTTGATGACTTTTTTACTACCATTTAAGGACTGTACGACTTTTTGATCACGTTTATTGAATTTTTTATATTTTTCAGAATGGCAAAAAATATTTGACACATATGTATTACAATGTAAAAATCGCACATTTTTGACCCAAGTCTTGGTAACCGATCGCCACCCCCAATGACTTTACATGGGGCAGCGATCAAATCCAATATGGTGGCGCCTATGCGCCACTGAGATTAAAATGCCTCTGGCAGCTTTGCTGGAGGCATTTACGGGGTTAACACACACGATCGGTGCCAGCAATATGCAGCAAACGCCCACCTTGTATGGAGAGGTCTCAGCCCAATAGCCTTCTCCATACACCCACAGCCGACGTGTGACGTACATATATGTTACACATCAATAAGGGGTTAAGCATCTTGTCTTTGTGGGATTACCCCTTTTAATAAGATTTAGACTCACACCTTGCCCTGATAAGACTTCCATGGACTCTATGGGGCTTATTTACTAAGGGCCCGATTCGCGTTTTCCCGACGTGTTACCCGAATATTTCAGATTTGCGGCGATTTCCCCTGAATTGCCCCGGGATTTTGGCGCACGCGATCGGATTGTGGCGCATCGGCGCTGGCATGCACGCGGCGGAAATCGGGGGGCGTGGCCGAATGAAAACCCGACGGATTCAGAAAAACCGCCGCATTTAAAACAAAAAATCTTTTGCGGAGCTTGCACTTACCTTCACTCAGCCCGAGCCGGTGAACTCCAGCGCGTTCCGATGCTTTTCAGCGGACGGCGGGCCGGACCCGAATCCAGCGCAGAGAACGCGCCGCTGGATCGCGAATGGACCGGGTAAGTAAATCTGCCCCACTATGCATAAAGATTATTATTATCTTTAGAATCAAATATCCATGACATGAAGAAGCTTGGGGTAGATTTACTTACCCGGCCCATTCGCGATCCAGCGGCGCATTCTCTGCACAGGATTCGGGTGCGGACGGGATTTATGAAGGTAGTTCCTCCGCCGTCCACCAGGTGGCGCTGCTGCGCTGAAAATCATCTGAACGCGCCAGAATGCACCGAGCTGGACCAGGTGAAGGTAAGCGCTTCCCAAGCGACACTTTTTCGGTTTTTAAATGCGGCGGTTTTTCCGAATCCGTCGGGTTTTCGTTCGGCCACACCCCCCGATTTCCGCTGCGCGCATGCCAGCGCCGATGCGCCACAATCCGATCGCGTGCGCCAAAATCCCGGGACAATTCAGGTACAATCGGCGCAAATCGGAAATATTCGGGTAACACGTCGGGAAAACGCGAATCGGGCCCTTAGTAAATGACCCCCATAGTGTCACAAGACAATGCACTTACATGCATCGGGAAGAAGAAGGTGAACTCCGTCGGACCTGAGCGGAGAAGTGACACATGCAGGATATCGGACGCACGATCGGCACAGTGTATTATCATCAGACAATGCACTTTCTGTGAACTCCTCGGACCAGGTAAGTAAATTTGCCCCTATATAATATTACATTTGACAATGTATGGGATATTTTTTCATTAATCATTATCCAGGACAATTTGTTCCCAGCCCAATCTAAGGGAATGTCTGACTGTTTCCAGGATGCCACAATTGTGATTGTGGATGTCAAAATAGCTGATCAACTTTCGCATAGGTCTAGAAGTTACATCTATAGGGGCTCGCAGCCAGGCAACATAATAAAACAATATATATGTTTGGCATTGTTATACCTGAACTGACCTGAAAACCATTGTATATCCCGCTTGGTGAGCACTGAAAAGAAAAATGCTAGACATGCATAAATCCACTTAAAAGAAATCTAGCATGAGCTTTACTGCTGGTAGACCTCTTACACTGTCACGCGTTGCTTGTAATGTATATATCTCTAGAACCGTCCTTCTTATGCCCTTGGTTATAAAATATTGGGGGTCATTTACTAAGGGCCTGATTCGCGTGTTCCCGACGTGTTACCCAAATATTTCCGATTTGCGCCGATTTTCCCTGTATTGCCCCGGGATTTTGGCGCACGCGATCGGATTGTGGTGCATCGGCGCCTGGCATGCGCGCGACG
The DNA here is from genome assembly GCF_040894005.1 of Engystomops pustulosus. Taxonomy (NCBI): domain Eukaryota; kingdom Metazoa; phylum Chordata; class Amphibia; order Anura; family Leptodactylidae; genus Engystomops; species Engystomops pustulosus. Next base: position 214,440,028 of record NC_092413.1, read on the forward strand.
GAAATCGGGGGGGCGTTGCCGAACGAAAACCCGACATATTCGGAAAAACCGCAGCATTTAAAAAGGGAAGATGTGTCGCGGAGCTTGCACTTACCTTCACTCAGCCGGCCTCAGTGAACTCCAGCGCGTTCCGATGCTCTTCAGCGCAGCAGCGCCACCTGGTGGACGGCAGAGGAACTGCCTTAGTGAATCCCGGCCGGACCCGAATCCACCGCAGAGAACGCGCCGCTGGATCGCGAATGGGCCGGGTAAGTAAATCTGCCCCATTCAGTTGAGACTGAGGGGCCTGTGGTCATCATCAGAGCCACAGCAGACTCTTCTGTGTCTCTGTTATGCCTGCCTAAGTCAATACTTTCCCAGGTAGAGAACAAGCAAGGTAAGTTGGCTCCCTACAAATCTTGGGCAAGCTGCTGAGAATGCAAACACGCATACACAAAATGTGCAAACAGCCGGCTCATGTTGTGGGCTCTCCTTCTGTGGTAGGGATGGGGATAGGCAGGCACAGAGTTGAGTGGGGGCTATTCAAGACGTAGACACGGTGAGGCCCACACGGCCCCTTATGATCCCCCAAAGCCCCTCAGGCTCATTTCAATAATTTTAAAGGCTTCTTTTTTTGGATAAACTGAAGGATTCAAGGATATAAGAAGGACAGTTCCAGAGAGAAGATAACAAGTTACGCATGAAAGTGTAAGTGGTCTGCAATCTGTAGATCTGATTTAAAGGGAATCTACCACATTGATGTAGTATTGGACATCAAGCACATTTACATGTTGGTGTGTGTCCCCATACGACAGGATCCATTCTACTGTTCTAATGGCCTTGATTCAGAATAAGTTTTTTTAGAAGTTATTAAAGTGAGCCTCAGGGGCTCCAGTCTACATCATAAATCTCTCTTCGTTGCCTGCTAATTACGGCTTATAGTTGGAAGAGGCTTCTGTAGAGTGGACAAGAACCGGTGGGCTTCATTTGCATAATTTTAAAAGACAATTCCATCCAAAACGAGGACACAAGAAGATAAAGGAAGAAAGCATCCTGTTTTTGGGGACGCACGGAAGCAGGTAAGTGGGCTTGGTGTACAATATGGCATCTACATGGTAGATTTCCATCGACAGAAAAATAGAACAGGTCTGGCTTTTAGAAGACGACTATGCAAACATTTTTATTTGAAATTACACTGATCCGTGGAAGATAAAGGCAATTTGGAATGTATGGAAATGTCTTTTTCATACCCTTTACAAAGATATAAGATGTAAGCACCAGTAAAATATGTCATCAAAAATACACTGTAGTATTACATCACACGTCGTTAAGGGGTTAAATAAAATGAATGTATCAAGAAGTGAGTATTTTTATTACAGATCTTTATCTAGTCCCATAAGTATCTTTGCACAGTAATCATAAGCGATATTGGCGTTCAGCCTCTAAAAAACACCCGTGAAGTCACCTGCCTGAGGTAAGCAGAGAAGGCAACAAGAAGTCATTATCTGATCTCTCCCCATAAACATCCAACTTATATCCAACACCAGACACAAGAATATCCAACTACCAGACACAAGAATATCCAACTACCAGACACAAGAACATCCAACTACCAGACACAAGAACATCCAACACCAGACGCAAGAATATCCAAATCCAGACACAAGAATATCCAACTACCAGACACAAGAATATCCAACACCAGACATAAGAATATCCAACACCAGACAGAAGAACATCCAACTACCAGACACAAGAACATCCAACTACCAAACACAAGAACATCCAACACCAGACACAAGAATATCCAACACCAGACATAAGAATATCCAACACCAGACACAAGAACATCCAACTACCAGACACAAGAACATCCAACTACCAGACACAAGAACATCCAACTACCAAACACAAGAACATCCAACTACCAAACACAAGAACATCCAACACCAGACACAAGAATATCCAACACCAGACACAAGAATATCCAACACCAGACACAAGAACATCCAACACCAGACACAAGAATATCCAACACCAGACACAAGAATATCCAACACCAGACACAGGAATATCCAACACCAGACACAAGAACATCCAACTACCAGACACAAGAACATCCAACACCAGACGCAAGAATATCCAACACCAGACACAAGAACATCCAACTACCAAACACAAGAACATCCAACTACCAGACACAATAATATCCAACTACCAGACACAAGAACATCCAACTACCAAACACAAGAACATCCAACTACCAGACACAATAATATCCAACTACCAGACACAAGAACATCCAACTACCAGACACAAGAATATCCAACTACCAGACACAAGAACATCCAACACCAGACATAAGAATATCCAACACCAGGCACAAGAATATCCAACACCAGACACAAGAATATCCAACACCAGACACAAGAACATCCAACACCAGACTGTTAAGATTGGTACACAAAAGACAGGGGATAGTGAGCCCTGAGCTTGCCCCAACCTCTGTCCCTTCCTATAGCCCCCCCACGCTAAACCGTGGGGCAACTACTTGAAGACTTCGAGATACGCTGGAATAAGTGTGGGAAGGAAAACACAAACAGACTGACAACATAAAATACAAAAGAATGGTAAACAAGCCGGAATCACAACGAGAGGGTACGTCAATAGCAAAATCAGTAAGCAAAGAGTCAAAGTCAAAAACTAGCCGAGGTAACAACAATACAGATAAAGATACTGAGCAATACAACCTAGAGCAGCGAGTGGAGAAAGGGATTTTCAAACACTGGCACAGGTGACTAGTGAAGCTGCAATTTATGCAGCCAGAACTCCACCTCCAGAACCTGATAGGAGCTGGACAGCATCTGGGAATTAACCCCTCATGGTGCAGAAACAACCAGGCACCAAGCAGAGGTTCAAAGTCCCAGCCACTCCTAGACAGCGCGAGATCTTAGCAGCCGCTGCCCAGGACGAGAGGTGGAGTTTGCGCGGATACACGCCGGGGTTCGGAGAACGCTGCTGGTACCACCAGAAGAACCAGAAGTCCCAGCAATCTCCCTAGCGAACCTGACAGTACCCCCCCCCCTGACGGGGGGCCTTCGGACCCCTAGATCTTAAAGATGGCTTCTGAGAGTAGGTCTGATGAAATAACCTGAGTAACCGTGGAGCATGAACATCTCTAGCCGGAACCCAAGACCTATCCTCAGGACCAAAACCTTTCCAATGGACCAGGTACTGCAGGGAGTTACCTACCCATCTGGAATTCACCACCTTTTCCACCTCAAATTCCAGATTCCCCTCCACAATAGATGGAGAAGGAGGGTCAGAAAGAGGCAAAACAGGCTCAACATAGCGCTTCAGAAGACTCTTATGGAAGGTGTTATGGACCCGCCACCCTGCTGGAAGTGTAATCTTGAAGGAAACCGGGTTAACAATATGAGTAACAACAAACGGACCCACAAACCTGGGCGCAAACTTCAAAGAGGGGACCTTCAATTTAAGGTTTTTTGTTGATAACCACACTTTATCCCCCACCACAAACGTATCGGAGTTAGTGCGCCTTCTTTCAGTTTGTTGGACCATAGAATTTTGTGCCCTCTGAATATTCTCCCGAACTTGTGACCAGAGCGTGCGCAACTTGGATGTAATAGCTTCCGCTCGAGGAATATTAGAGACAGGCACAGATGAAAAAGAGAAACGTGGATGAAAACCATAATTGCAGAAAAACGGAGATACCTGTGTGGACGAACTACAGTGGTTATTAATAGCAAATTCTGCCAACGGAAGGAATTTTACCCACTGGTCCTGACTGTCCGAGACAAAGAGTCGCAGATATTGAATCATCTCCTGATTCATTCTCTCAGACTGACCATTAGACTCAGGGTGAAACGCCGACGAGAACGACAGATTAACTTCCAGTCTAGAACAAAATGCTCGCCAAAATTTGGAAACAAATTGTACGCCCCTATCTGACACAATATCATCTGGTATACCATGGAGGCGTACAATATTCTGTATAAACAATTCAGCCAATTCTTCAGCTGAAGGCAACTTTTTTAATGGAACAAAGTGTCCCATTTTAGAGAAACGGTCCACTACCACCCAAACCACTGAACAGCCTTGAGATGCTGGCAGATCAGTGACGAAGTCCATAGACACTTTAGACCATGGCCTGGTGGGAACTGGAAGCGGAAGAAGAGGCCCCTCAGGACGTCTCCTGGGAGTCTTTCCTCGCGCACAGACCTGACAGGCTTGGACAAATGCGTGCACATCCTTAGTCATGTGAGGCCACCAGTAATTTCTCTTTAAGAGATCCAAGGTACTCCGCATTCCCGGATGACCAGCCAATACCGAGCAATGCGTCTCCTCCAACACTCTCAAACGACAAGAAGGAGGAACAAATAATTTGCCTTCCGGAAGGTCTTTAGGTGCAGATCTTTGTCCTGCTAAAATTTGAGAGGAGAGGTGGGAGGAGACAGCTGCCAGCACAACCCCTGGAGACAAAATATTACTGTCAGCAGCCTCTGGAAGCTCAGGAGTCCCGAAGCTACGGGACAAGGCATCAGCCTTCACATTTTTTGACCCAGGTCGGTAGGTGACCACAAAATTAAAGCGAGAGAAAAACAAGGCCCACCTAGCCTGACGTGAGTTCAAGCGCTTAGCAGTATCCAAATATACTAAGTTCTTATGATCCGTGAGCACAGTTATCGGATGAAGAGCTCCCTCCAAAAAGTGTCGCCAGACTTCAAATGCCCACTTAATGGCAAGGAGCTCTCGATTACCAATATCATAATTCCTCTCACAAGAAGAAAATTTTCTAGAGAAATATGCACAGGGCCTAAGTCTGGTGAGAGTGGAAGACCCCTGAGACAACACTGCACCTACTCCTACCTCGGAGGCATCAACCTCCACAACAAACGGTAGAGAGAGGTCAGGTTGAACCAAAACCGGGGCTGACGAGAATGCCGCTTTTAGAGTTTCAAACGCTGAGTAAGCGGCAGGGGACCAATTGTTCGGATCAGCACCCTTACGGGTCAGATCCGTGAGGGGTTTGGCGATCACGGAAAAGCTCTTTATAAAGTTCCGATAATAGTTAGCGAAACCTAAAAAACGTTGTAGGGCCTTAAGATTGGTAGGCCGAACCCAGTCCGTGAGCGCCTGAACCTTACTCGGATCCATCTGTACATCAGAGGGAGTCACAACATAACCTAAGAAGGAAACCTTCTGGACGCAAAAAACACACTTTTCCAGCTTAGCGAAGAGGTGGTTTTTGCGCAACCTGGTAAGTACTTGGCGGAGATGTTGCTGGTGAGAAACCATATCAGGAGAGAAAATCAAAATATCGTCTAGATATACCACCATAAACACACCGATGTAATCATGAAAGATGGAGTTCATAAACCCTTGAAAAACCGCTGGGGCATTACTCAAACCAAAGGGCATAACCAGGTATTCAAAGTGCCCCAAAGGTGTATTAAATGCGGTTTTCCACTCATCCCCTTCTCGGATCCGAATCAGGTTATAAGCCCCTCTGAGATCTAATTTAGAGAAAACTTGGGCCCCAGAAACCTGATTTAAGAGATCCGGGATCAAGGGGAGAGGACCTGAGTTTTTTTACCGTTATCTTATTTAATTCTCGATAATCAATACACGGCCGTAGACCACCATCTTTTTTCTCAACAAAAAAGAACCCGGCCCCAGTGGGCGACTCAGAGGGACGGATATGTCCGATTGCCAAACTCTCATCAATATAACTCTTCAGTGACTCCCGTTCTGGTACTGACAGGTTATATATACGACCCTTTGGCAATCTAGCATCAGGAAGAAGGTCAATTTTACAATCAAACTCCCTGTGAGGAGGAAGGACTTGGGACAAGGGTTTTGAAAACACATCTGAGTAATCAGAGAGAAAACCTGGAAGACTCTGATCTTCCGTTACTACTGTACATAATGAAACTTTGGACAGGTGATCCTTACAGTGAGGACCCCAATGAACCAGCTCCAGAGTTTCCCAATTAATTACCGGATTATGGATCCGGAGCCAGGGTAGACCAAGAATGACATTTTCAGACAAGTTTTCCATAACTAGGAAAGAACACCACTCTTCATGCATAGCTCCTACCATAAGCTTTATCTGCGGGGTTCGGAATTTGATCAACCCTGCCTGTAGAGGGATCAAATCCGCACCCGACATCTGGATAGGAGTGGACAATGGAATCAATGACATGCAAAACTGAGAGACAAACTTATAATCGATTAAATTAGACGCAGCACCTGAATCCAAAAAGGCGCGACCAGTGCAGGAAACAGACTGAAACTTAACTGTACAAGGTAAATACATTCTAGACACAATTGGGAGTACCTGAGCTCCTAAGCAGTCCCCCCGACTACTGCTTAGGAGCGGAAGTTTTCCTGCTGCTGCCTCTTGGAACAGGTGTTGACCAGATGATCAGGACTTCCACAGTAGAAACAAAGATGACGTCTCAGTCGATGTTGCTTCCGCTGTGCAGGAGAGATGCTATCCAGCTCCATGGATTCCAATTCTGGACTACCTGGAGACAGACTGGCCGCTGGCTGACAGTCAGAGGACACCCGAGGTGATCGCCTGGATCTTAGGCGACGATCAACTCGGATGACCAGAGTCATAGCATCATCTAATGTCTGAGGCTCGGCATAAGCTAAGACTAAGTCCTGTACTCGGTCTGACAGTCCGGACATAAATTGGTCTTTTAGGGCGCAGTCATTCCATTGCGAGTCAGTCACATACTGTCTGAACTGGGCACAATAATCTTCTGCTGTCCGTTTTCCCTGACACAGAGATCTAAGGTGGGAAACTGCAAGTGCTCGGCGGTCAGGTTCGTCATAAATCTGGCCTAAAGCAGAAAAAAAAGCGTCAAGAGAAGAACGGGATGGAGAGTCAGGTGGGAGAGAAAAGGCCCAATTTTGCGGATCCCCACGCAGCAGGGAAATTACCACGCCCACCCTTTGAATCTCTGTGCCCGATGAACGAGGACGTAAGGAAAAATAAAGTTTACAGCCCTCCCGAAATGAAAAAAATTTCTTACGGTCACCAAAAAACGCGTCAGGGAGAGGAACCTTAGGTTCAGGTGTGGGTGGCAGTGGATCCTGCGGTGATGTCTGCCGCGGAACCTGCATAGATTCCTGAATTTGGAGACGGGAGGCTAGATCCTGAACAAGCTGAGTTAGGGTCTGGACCTGAGTGACCACAGCTGACAAAGGCTCCATGGGAGGAGAGAATGTAGCAGGTCGGATACAGGATGCAGACCTGTGTGGCCAGTGTTTCTGTTAAGATTGGTACACAAAAGACAGGGGATAGTGAGCCCTGAGCTTGCCCCAACCTCTGTCCCTTCCTATAGCCCCCCCACGCTAAACCGTGGGGCGACTACTTGAAGACTTCGAGATACGCTGGAATAAGTGTGGGAAGGAAAACACAAACAGACTGACAACATAAAATACAAAAGAATGGTAAACAAGCCGGAATCACAACGAGAGGGTACGTCAATAGCAAAATCAGTAAGCAAAGAGTCAAAGTCAAAAACTAGCCGAGGTAACAACAATACAGATAAAGATACTGAGCAATACAACCTAGAGCAGCGAGTGGAGAAAGGGATTTTCAAACACTGGCACAGGTGACTAGTGAAGCTGCAATTTATGCAGCCAGAACTCCACCTCCAGAACCTGATAGGAGCTGGACAGCATCTGGGAATTAACCCCTCATGGTGCAGAAACAACCAGGCACCAAGCAGAGGTTCAAAGTCCCAGCCACTCCTAGACAGCGCGAGATCTTAGCAGCCGCTGCCCAGGACGAGAGGTGGAGTTTGCGCGGATACGCTCCGGGGTTCGGAGAACGCTGCTGGTACCACCAGAAGAACCAGAAGTCCCAGCAATCTCCCTAGCGAACCTGACACAGACACAAGAATATCCAACACCAGACACAAGAACATCCAACTACCAGACACAACAACATCCAACACCAGACACAAGAATATCCAACTACCAGAAACAAGAATATCCAACATCAGACACAAGAATATATAACACCAGACACAAGAATATCCAACACCAGACACAGGAACATCCAACTACCAGACACAAAAATATCTAACACCAGACACAAGAATATCTAACACCAGACACAAGAATATCCAACACCAGACACAAGAACATCCAACTATCAGGCACAAGAATATCCAACACCAGACACAAGAACATCCAACTACCAGACACAAGAATATCCAACTACCAGACATAAGAATATCCAACAACAGGCACAAGAATATCCAACACCAGACACAAGAACATCCAACACCAGACACAAGAACATCCAACTACCAGACACAAGAATATCCAACACCAGACACAAGAACATCCAACACCAGACACAAGAATATCCAACACCAGACACAAGAATATCCAACTACCAAACACAACAACATCCAACACCAGACACAAGAACATCCAACACCAGGCACAAGAAAATCCAACTACCAAACACAACAACATCCAACACCAGACACAAGAACATCCAACTACCAGACACAAGAACATTCAACACCAGACACAAGAAAATCCAACTACCAAACACAACAACATCCAACACCAGACACAAGAACATCCAACACCAGACACAAGACTATCCAACTACCAGACACAAGAACATCCAACTACCAGACACAATAATATCCAACTACCAGACACAAGAACATCCAACTACCAGACACAAGAATATCCAACACCAGACACAAGAACAACCAACACCAGACACAAGAATATCCCACACCAAACACAAGAATATCCAACTACCAGACACAAGAACATCCAACTACCAGACACAAGAATATCCAACTACCAGACATAAGAATATCCAACACCAGGCACAAGAATATCCAACACCAGACACAAGAACATCCAACACCAGACACAAGAACATCCAACTACCAAACACAACAACATCCAACAACAGACACAAGAACATCCAACACCAGACACAAGAATATCCAACTACCAAACACAACAACATCCAACACCAGACACAAGAACATCCAACACCAGACGCAAGAATATCCAACTACCAAACACAACAACATCCAACACCAGACACAAGAACATCCAATACCAGACACAAGAACATCCAACTACCAAACACAACAACATCCAACACCAGACACAAGAACATCCAACACCAGACACAAGAATATCCAACTACCAGACACAAGAACATCCAACTACCAGACACAATAATATCCAACTACCAGACACAAGAACATCCAACTACCAGACACAAGAATATCCAACACCAGACACAAGAACAACCAACACCAGACACAAGAATATCCAACACCAAACACAAGAATATCCAACTACCAGACACAAGAACATCCAACTACCAGACACAAGAATATCCAACTACCAGACATAAGAATATCCAACACCAGGCACAAGAATATCCAACACCAGACACAAGAACATCCAACTACCAGACACAACAACATCCAACACCAGACACAAGAATATCCAACTACCAGACACAAGAATATCCAACACCAGACACAAGAATATCTAACACCAGACACAAGAATATCCAACACCAGACACAGGAACATCCAACTACCAGACACAAGAATATCCAACACCAGACACAAGAATATCTAACACCAGACACAAGAATATCCAACACCAGACACAAGAACATCCAACTATCAGGCACAAGAATATCCAACACCAGACACAAAATATCCAACACCAGACATAAGAATATCCAACTACCAGACACAAGAATATCCAACTACCAGACACAAGAACATCCAACTACCAGACACAATAATATCCAACTACCAGACACAAGAACATCCAACTACCAGACACAAGAATATCCAACACCAGACACAAGAACAACCAACACCAGACACAAGAATATCCAACACCAGACACAAGAATATCTAACACCAGACACAAGAATATCCAACACCAGACACAAGAACATCCAACTATCAGGCACAAGAATATCCAACACCAGACACAAAATATCCAACACCAGACATAAGAATATCCAACTACCAGACACAAGAATATCCAACTACCAGACACAAGAACATCCAACTACCAGACACAAGAATATCCAACTACCAGACATAAGAATATCCAACACCAGGCACAAGAATATCCAACACCAGACACAAGAACATCCAACTACCAGACACAACAACATCCAACACCAGACACAAGAATATCCAACTACCAGACACAAGAATATCCAACACCAGACACAAGAATATCTAACACCAGGCACAAGAATATCCAACACCAGACACAAGAACATCCAACACCAGACACAAGAACATCCAACTACCAGACACAAGAATACCAGACACAAGAATATCCAACACCAGACACAAGAATATCTAACACCAGACACAAGAATATCCAACACCAGACACAAGAACATCCAACTATCAGGCACAAGAATATCCAACACCAGACACAAAATATCCAACACCAGACATAAGAATATCCAACACCAGGCACAAGAATATCCAACACCAGACATAAGAATATCCAACACCAGGCACAAGAATATCCAACACCAGACACAAGAACATCCAACTACCAGACACAAGAACATCCAACACCAGACACAAGAACATCCAACTACCAGACACAAGAACATCCAACACCAGACACAAGAACATCCATCTACCAGACACAAGAATATCTTCTCTTAGAGCCAGAAAGGTAGGATGATAAGATAACAAGAAAGGAAAAGGATTATATAATTCCAAAGAACCCCCGCACTCCTCTGTTTTATTATCTCCCGAAGATCCACAAAAACCACGAGAAACTCCCTGGGCGAGGAATAATTTCTGGTATGAACTCAGTCACTTGTAACAGAAACACGTAGTAGCATTACTCACTTTCCTGAGAGACTCTGCACAACTTATAATTGAGTTGGAGCAAATTCAGTGGCAACCCAATTATCTCCCCATGACCATGGACGTAACTGCTTTGTACATGAATATTATAATATGCATTAAGGCCATATCAGACACACTAGCAGCAGACCCCTCCATGCCACCCGAGCAGACCCAATTGTACTGGACAGCATCAGATTCATTCTGGAGCATAATACTTTCTCATTCGAATCTGAAATTTATAGACAAATCAAGGGGACGGCCATGGGAACCAGGTTTACCCCCAGTTATGCCAACCTATTCATGGGGGCATTCGAAAAAGAACATCTACTGGAAAACCCATCCTTACAAAAAGTGGGTGCTCAACATACCATATAGCATGTACAAGCAAGTCCGAAGGAACTGTACGGACACAGACACCTTCAAAACACAGTCCAAACTCCTAAGAGACAGATTTACACAGAAAGGGTACCCTCCCCAAGTTCTCAAAGATGCTTTCACAAAATCCCAGGCCCTAACACAGAAGGATTGTCTGGCCCCCAGCAGTTGCTTTAAGACCTCTAACACCGACTGGAATGCCAATTTCATTACCATGTACACTACGGACCATAACATCATCAGAAAAATACTCACCAAACATTGGAACATCCTGCAGAAGGACCCCCATACCTTACCTTACCAGACAAACCGAAAAATACCTTTAGAAGGGCGCCTACCCTAAAAAATATATTGGCCCCATCAAGGCTCAAAAAGAAGAAACCATCTACTAAATCCCACATAAGTTTCTTTCCCGAGCTAAAAGGGGTTTATAAATGCGGATCAGCAAAATGCAAGACCTGTGAGATTCTCATTCACAGAGCCACCACATTTACCTCCCACACTACCAAGGAGACCTTTTCCATTTATTCATTTGTCAACTGCAGCTCAGATTTCGTAGTATATCTCCTTCAGTGCCCCTGTACACTACAATACGTGGGCCGCACGTCACAAACCCTTAGGGAAAGAATTAACATGCACCGAAGTAAGATCAAGGCAGGTTTTCCCTTGACAGCGTCTCGAAACATTGGGGGTCACTTACTAAGGGCCCGAATCGCGTTTTTCTATTGGGTTACCCAAATATTACCGTTTTGCGACGATTTTCCCTGAATTGCCCCGGGTTTTTGGCACACGCGATTGGATTGTGGCGCATCGGCGCCGGCATGCATGCGGCGGAAATCGGGGGGCGTGGCTGAACGAAAACCTGACGGATTTGGAAAAACCACTGTATTAAAAAAAAAAAAAAATTGTAGCTTGACACGTGCTTGCCTTCACCCAGCAATAGATCGTGAACTCCAGTGAACTCCGATGGACTTCAGCGCAGCAGCGACACCTGGTGGACATCGGGCGCACTGCCTTAGTGAATCGCCGAAAGACCCGAATTCTCCACAGAGAACGTGCCGCTGGATCGCGACAGGACCAGGTAAGTAAATCTGCCCCATTGTCTTTCACACCACAATAGGGACACATGCAGCCTTTCTCTGATTCCCATTGAACAAATTCCAAGGACTCACCCCAACAGACTGGACCAACTGATCAAGCGTGAAAACTTTTGGATCTACAAGCTCAACACACTAGATCCCAATGGCCTGAACGAGTGCTTGGAAAGAGTCTGAAGACCTGCCATCCAGGATACACAGGGACAGAAAGAGAATACAAAGAAGAAGATACAAGAATTGATGTCCCATCAAATCTAGTGATTGGGCGCTTCAGTCCGATCACCGGTAGGTCCGGCATTATGCACAAACCCCGTTTTTATGGACTCTGGGCATATTTTCCGACATATGCCCATACAGAAGCCGGACTTTTAATTATTCTACTTAATGTCTTTCTATGTCAGTGATGGCGAACCATTTAGAGACAGCGTGCCCAGCCTACAACCAAAACCTACTTTTATGTCGCAAAGTGCCAACATGACAATTTAAGCATTAAAGAGGTATTCTCGTCTGGGCATTCACATCCAGATTAATTAATCTGCCATATATAAACATTTCTTCAATTAGATGTTATTAAAAAAAATGTTCCTGTGTGAAGATAATTTCTCATAAGTGTAGTAATATGGTCCCTTAGAAACAAAACTGTGTCCCTAGATACGACCACGTCTGCTGGAGGGATTGAACAAATAAACAAAAAGTTTTTGTACATGAAATGTCCGGGAGTTACTGCGTGTTCCGCAGCCGTCCTGTAGTAATGATTGCTGAAGCCAGGTGGTCAGGCAGTACTGAATAGCGCATGTCTGGCCACTGCTCCTGAGGGGGACGTGGTCGTAACCGAGGAAGCTATCTCTTTTCTAAGGGACAACATAGCTACGTTAATGAGAAATTTTCTTCACACAGGAACATTTTTTTTAATAACATCCAATTGAAGAAATGTTTCTATATGGCAGATTAATGAAACTGAATGTGAATGCCCAGATGAGAATACCCCTTTAACCTATTGATCCCAGCTGTATCACAAGTTTCAATCATATTGGCATCCTGAGGACACCAATGCAACAGAAAGAAGATAGAGAAATTATAGCTTCCTTCCAGGTTCCCCTGAAGAGAAACAATTAGGGGACCCAGAGCAGGAGCTCCAATGATAATCCATCTCTGTCCACACCTTCTCGCTTCTTGTGTAGTCCTGGCAGCCAAGGAGGTGTCGCTTTAGCATGGCATGTCATGGACCGCCATTAGTCACATCTAGCAAATTCCGTGCTGGGGTGAAGGCCTGGGTGCCCACAGAAAGGGCTCTGAGTGCCACTTCTGGCACCCGTGCCATAGGTTCGCCACCACTGTTCTATGTTATTGCTGTTTTTTGGAGTATCTAAAAATGGCTTCTGCCCTTACAGATGGCTCCTCTAGTCTGTCTTTATCTTTAATTTTATTCTCATTCACATGTCCACCATACAACCACCTGGCAGACACTATAAATTATAATACAACCCTTGTTAATCTGTAATATAGCTTCTATCCTTTTAATCCTCATGTCCCAATATTTGCCATCATCCATTCCCAATCCGGCCATCCTCCACCCTTTTGCACACACTATCCAGCCACATATCCCCATATCAATCAACTCCCCCATTCTCCTCATCTACTCCCTTCAAAATTGCCATTCAAAATTTTTTTTTTTTTTTTATTTGGCTGCGGCCAAATGAACAAATTTTTTTCTTTTTTCTTTGTTTGGCTCTCGCATATAAACTCGGGAAGTCCCCCATGCCGCTGTTATACTCTGGCGTGCAGCGAGACTCACACCCCATATTCCACCAGCAGTAAGTTTCAGCCTCCCTGGTTCATGCCACTTTCACACACCACCCTCAAGCCCCCCATTTATTAGTTTATTTATATATCCCTACCCTCCCTGCAGATAGGCCTCTCTCCTGCCTCACTACAGTGCCGCAGCCCTTCTAACCAGCTTCCCTTATTCACTCCCCCCCCCCCCCCCCCCCGAGGTCTTTCCTTAGATCCATTCATCTATCTATTTACTAACTGTGATGCCATCCTCCCCACTCAGGCATTTTATCCAAGACCACAGGACTAGGTCTATTAGATCCCACCCCAGCCAAGCATATGTGAGTCTCTACATTGCATCCAGGTAAGCCTGCTCTCCACATCACTTTTAACCCCCCCCCCCCCTTCTCCCTTATATGACTACCCCTCCCACCACCATACCATGACCACCACCATCATATCATATATAATTTTTCCCCTCATATCACAGTATACCCATTACACATATATTTATTCTATTACTTACCATATATACTTGAGAATAAGCCTAGTTTTTCAGCACAAAAAAAATGTGCTGAATACCCAAACTCAGCTTATACTCGAGTAAAAATATATATCAAAACTCCTCTTTCTGGCTTCCCCCACTGCTGGCTATATACTGGGGCAGGGGGCTGCCTATATACTGGGGGATATGAGCTGGCTATATACTGGGGCAGGGGGCTGGCTATATACTGGGGGATATGGGCAGGCTATATACTGGGGCAGGGGGCTGGCTATATACTGGGGGGCAGGTGCTGGCTATATACTATGGGGCAGGGTCCGGCAGGCTATATACTGGGGAGGTTGTGACCAATGCATTTCCCACCTTCAGCTTATACTCGAGTCAATAGGTTTTCCCAGGTTTTTCTGGTAAAATTAGGGGCCTCGGCTTATTCTTGGGTCGGCTTATACTCGAGTATATACGGTATATTTTTACATATATATTTATACATATTTTTTTTACTGCCTATTACATTCATTACATTTTATCCAGGATTGGTCTATATCATAATTTTATGTATCATCTAATATTGCATATGTTCAGGTTATTTATCTGTTCCATTATTTATGCATTCTATCTAAGTTAATTTGTATATATTGGAGTGATTTTTTTACATCCCATATGTATTTCTGATTTAGTTTCACTTTTCTATTCTCCCCCACAATTTTACGCCTTTCTTTGTACCCATTTATTTATGATACCATTTTATTTTGTCCAATGTTTTTTAGTGTATGTTGCCTTTGGACCTGAGGAAGGGGACAATTCGTCCTCGAAACGCGTTGTCCATAAAAATAAAGCCTTTAACACACATCTTGGACTTTAGTGTTACATTTTAGCTCTAGGGGCAGCGCGCACCTATATACCTGTGTTTTTTGCACCTACTTTTCGATAGATCCAGAAGAATGAGGAGAGAATAGTCATCTTTGGATTTAGCAGTGTGGAGATCATTGGAGGCAGTTTCAGCGCATAGTATAGCGGGTTAGAATAGACCAGGCGTTCCAGGAGTTTGGAGATGAAAGGGAGATTAGAGACTGGTCTGTAGTTAGTAGCATTGGATGGGTCCATTTCCTTACTAATGCAACAGCATGCTTGAAAGAAGAGAAAAGAAAACCAGAAGAGAGAGATTGAAGATGTTACCGAGGTGAGAAGTGACTGCTGGGGAGAGAGACTGTATGAGGTGTGGGGGGGGGGGGGGGGTCACTGATACAGGTAGTGGGGCGAGGGGACGGGGTCACTGATGCAGGTAGTGAGGCGAGGGGATGGGGTCACTGATGCAGGGAGTGGGGTAAGGGGATGGGGTCACTGATGCCGGGAGTGGGGCGAGGGGATAGGGTCACTGATGCAGGGAGTGGGGCGAGGAGATGGGGTCACTGATACTGGTAGTGGGGCGAGGGGATGGGGTCACTGATGCCGGTAGTGGGGCGAGGGGATGGGGTCACTGATGCAGGTAGTGGGGTGAGGGGATGGGGTCACTGATACAGGTAGTGGGGCGAGGGGATGGGGTCAATGATGCAGGTAGTGGGATGAGGGGATGGGGTCACTGATGCAGGTAGTGGGGCGAGGGGATGGGGTCACTGATGCAGGTAGTGGGATGAGGGGATGGGGTCACTGATGCAGGTAGTGGGGCGAGGGGATGGGGTCACTGATACAGGTAGTGGGGTGAGGGGATGGGGTCACTGATACAGGTAGTGGGGCGAGGGGATGGGGTCACTGATGCAGGTAGTGGGGTGAGGGGATGGGGTCACTGATGCCGGTAGTGGGGTGATGGGATGGGGTCACTGATGCAGGTAGTGGGGTGAGGGGATGGGGTCACTGATACAGGTAGTGGGGCGAGGGGATGGGGTCACTGATGCAGGTAGTGGGGCGAGGGGATGGAGTCACTGATACAGGTAGTGGGGTGAGGGGATGGGGTCACTGATGCAGGTAGTGAGACGAGGGAACGGGGTCACTGATGCAGGTAGTGGGGCAAGGGGATGGGGGTCACTGATGCAGGTAGTGAGGCGAGGGGATGGGGTCACTCATGCAGGGAGTAGGGCGAGGGCATGGGGTCACTGATACTGGTAGTGGGGTGAGGGGATGGGGTCACTAATGCCGGTAGTGGGGCAAGGGGATGGGGTCACTGATGCAGGTAGTGGGGAGAGGGGAGCACTGATGCAGGTAGTGGGGTGAGGGGATGGGGTCACTGATGCAGGTAGTGGGGCGAGGGGATGGGTTCACTGATGCCGGTAGTGGGGCAAGGGGATGGGGTCACTGATGCAGGTAGTGGGGCGAGGGGACTGGGTCATTGATGCAGGTAGTGGGTGAGGGGATGGGGTCACTGATGCAGGTAGTGGTGCGAGGGGATGGGGTCACTGATGCAGGTAGTGGGGCGAGGGGACTGGGTCACTGATGCAGGTAGTGGGTGAGGGGATGGGGTCACTGATGCAGGTAGTGGTGCGAGGGGATGGGGTCACTGATGCAGGTAGTGGGGCGAGGGGAGCACTGATGCAGGTAGTGGGGCGAGGGGATGGGGTCACTGATGCAGGTAGTGGGGCGATGGGATGGAGTCACTGATGCAGGTAGTGGGGCGAGGGGATGAGGTCACTGATGCAGGTAGTGGGGCGAGGGGATGGGGTCACTGATGCAGGTAGTGGGGCGAGGGGATGGAGTTACTGATACAGGTAGTGGGGTGAGGGGATGGGGTCACTGATGCAGGTAGTGGGGCGAGGGGAGCACTGATGCAGGTAGTGGGGCGAGGGGATGGGGTCACTGATGCAGGTAGTGGGGCGATGGGATGGAGTCACTGATGCAGGTAGTGGGGTGAGGGGATGAGGTCACTGATGCAGGTAGTGGGGCGAGGGGATGGGGTCACTGATGCAGGTAGTGGGGCGAGGGGATGGAGTTACTGATACAGGTAGTGGGGTGAGGGGATGGGGTCACTGATGCAGGTAGTGGGGCGAGGGGAGCACTGATGCAGGTAGTGGGGCGAGGGGATGGGGTCACTGATGCAGGTAGTGGGGCGAGGGGATGGGGTCACTGATACAGGTAGTGGGGTGAGGGGATGGGGTCACTGATACAGGTAGTGGGGCGAGGGGATGGGGTCACTGATGCAGGTAGTGGGGTGAGGGGATGGGGTCACTGATGCCGGTAGTGGGGTGATGGGATGGGGTCACTGATGCAGGTAGTGGGGTGAGGGGATGGGGTCACTGATACAGGTAGTGGGGCGAGGGGATGGGGTCACTGATGCAGGTAGTGGGGCGAGGGGATGGAGTCACTGATACAGGTAGTGGGGTGAGGGGATGGGGTCACTGATGCAGGTAGTGAGACGAGGGAACGGGGTCACTGATGCAGGTAGTGGGGCAAGGGGATGGGGGTCACTGATGCAGGTAGTGAGGCGAGGGGATGGGGTCACTCATGCAGGGAGTGGGGCGAGGGCATGGGGTCACTGATACTGGTAGTGGGGCGAGGGGATGGGGTCACTGATGCCGGTAGTGGGGCAAGGGGATGGGGTCACTGATGCAGGTAGTGGGGAGAGGGGAGCACTGATGCAGGTAGTGGGGTGAGGGGATGGGGTCACTGATGCAGGTAGTGGGGCGAGGGGATGGGTTCACTGATGCTGGTAGTGGGGCAAGGGGATGGGGTCACTGATGCAGGTAGTGGGGCGAGGGGACTGGGTCACTGATGCAGGTAGTGGGTGAGGGGATGGGGTCACTGATGCAGGTAGTGGTGCGAGGGGATGGGGTCACTGATGCAGGTAGTGGGGCGAGGGGAGCACTGATGCAGGTAGTGGGGCGAGGGGATGGGGTCACTGATGCAGGTAGTGGGGCGATGGGATGGAGTCACTGATGCAGGTAGTGGGGCGAGGGGATGAGGTCACTGATGCAGGTAGTGGGGCGAGGGGATGGGGTTACTGATGCAGGTAGTGGGGCGAGGGGATGGAGTTACTGATACAGGTAGTGGGGTGAGGGGATGGGGTCACTGATGCAGGTAGTGGGGCGAGGGGAGCACTGATGCAGGTAGTGGGGCGAGGGGATGGGGTCACTGATGCAGGTAGTGGGGCGAGGGGATGGGGTCACTGATACAGGTAGTGGGGTGAGGGGATGGGGTCACTGATACAGGTAGTGGGGCGAGGGGATGGGGTCACTGATGCAGGTAGTGGGGTGAGGGGATGGGGTCACTGATGCCGGTAGTGGGGTGATGGGATGGGGTCACTGATGCAGGTAGTGGGGTGAGGGGATGGGGTCACTGATACAGGTAGTGGGGCGAGGGGATGGGGTCACTGATGCAGGTAGTGGGGCGAGGGGATGGAGTCACTGATACAGGTAGTGGGGTGAGGGGATGGGGTCACTGATGCAGGTAGTGAGACGAGGGAACGGGGTCACTGATGCAGGTAGTGGGGCAAGGGGATGGGGGTCACTGATGCAGGTAGTGAGGCGAGGGGATGGGGTCACTCATGCAGGGAGTGGGGCGAGGGCATGGGGTCACTGATACTGGTAGTGGGGCGAGGGGATGGGGTCACTGATGCCGGTAGTGGGGCAAGGGGATGGGGTCACTGATGCAGGTAGTGGGGAGAGGGGAGCACTGATGCAGGTAGTGGGGTGAGGGGATGGGGTCACTGATGCAGGTAGTGGGGCGAGGGGATGGGTTCACTGATGCTGGTAGTGGGGCAAGGGGATGGGGTCACTGATGCAGGTAGTGGGGCGAGGGGACTGGGTCACTGATGCAGGTAGTGGGTGAGGGGATGGGGTCACTGATGCAGGTAGTGGTGCGAGGGGATGGGGTCACTGATGCAGGTAGTGGGGCGAGGGGAGCACTGATGCAGGTAGTGGGGCGAGGGGATGGGGTCACTGATGCAGGTAGTGGGGCGATGGGATGGAGTCACTGATGCAGGTAGTGGGGCGAGGGGATGAGGTCACTGATGCAGGTAGTGGGGCGAGGGGATGGGGTTACTGATGCAGGTAGTGGGGCGAGGGGATGGAGTTACTGATACAGGTAGTGGGGTGAGGGGATGGGGTCACTGATGCAGGTAGTGGGGCGAGGGGAGCACTGATGCAGGTAGTGGGGCGAGGGGATGGGGTCACTGATGCAGGTAGTGGGAAGAGCAGAGGAAAGGAGCCTGGACACTTCTTCCTCTGTGACTGGGTCAAAGAAAGAGAGCAAACAGGGTGAAGTACCAGAGGAAAGGGGATTGAAAAATTATTTCCTGGTCAATACAGTCAATTTTTAAAAAAAAATTATTTATTTTAAAGTAAGTGGCAATATCTTCAGCCCCAAGGCCTGTAATTGAGGTTAATAAGGAATGAAGAATATCAAATTGCCCTTTGAGATTGTTAGAGAGAGAAGATATTAGAGGATGTCCCATCATTATGAGTGGGGGGGAGCTGTAAAAGACTTAGAGAAGTAGTTAGTGATAAGAGTTAAGAGACAGGAGTGGTAATGGGAGTGTCAATATTGATGTTGAAGTCTGTATCACAGGATAGAAAGTGACGGAGCCAAGGAGCAAAGTGGTCATGGAACTGATAGGATGAGCCAGGAGGACGGTATACAACAGAGAGAATGGGCGGAGAAGTCTGAGGGTGTGGGCCTCAAAAGTTGGGAAAGTGAGAGCGGGTACAGGAGGAATGGCCTAGAAAGTGCATCGTGGAGAGTGGAGTATGCCTACTCCTGCCTATTTCCAGGTATGGAGGAGTGTGAAAAGTGTAAGCCACCATAAGACAAAGCAGCAGGGGAGGCCGTGAGTTCAGTGATGACCAGCAGGTCAAAGGACTTAGAAAGAAAGAGGTCCTGAACCAGTAGTTCTGTACGATCATCATGTTCATCTACTGATCTGTATCCAAAGCTAGAAGATTAGAGTAATATAACCCCTAAAATGGACTATAAATAATCATACAGCCCAAAATCAATTATCCTATAGTCCATATTAGACCATAAAAGTAATACCAACCGCATGTTAGTAATTAAAGGACATCTACCACCAGATTTAATGCTGGTAGACTGTCCCCAGTGTCATGCTCGTTACCTTAGGGGCACTGGGTTTTTTATGTTTTGTAAGGTTTTATAGTCCAAGAAATCTACTTTATAAAAAATGCTAATGAGCTGGCGGCCACTAATAAGTTAGGCATGCCCCCTAATAAAAATTAATAAATTCTTCCCTCCAGCAAGTGTTGCAGACAGCCAGTAAGTCATATAAATAACGCTTTATTATTAATATTATTGCACCAAAGCCATACAAAGTATACACAAAAATACAGCAGTCTCTACCAGACAAAGGGAAATTGTACCTTTCAAAGTAATTGCCACTAAAATGTTGCAAGAATAATATAAAGATTTCTTAACAAAATTCCCCCAGTGATAAATAATTCTGAGCAGAAAAAACTTATTTAAAATACGGTGCCCTATTTTTGCCTAAAGATAATTGCTCCCCTTTGTTATGTAAAAATGTTTGTATATAATTTTAGCTGGAGATTGGGAGATTTAGCAGGACAGGTGTATTCTCTATTTCTGCCACTAGGTGGTGCTAGATCTCTGCTACTGATAACTGCAGCTCCCTGTGATTTCTGCTGATGCCTTTAGGGTAATTTGGGTGGAGGACATGGGACACGATCCAGCAGCAGCTCTTATACTTACAGGAGTAAATCTCTTCCTTTACATGACAGTAATCATGAATCCTTCTCCCCCTGCTGCTCTGCTCCCTGCATCATCTCTATTGTATGATAATGAATTATCTATAAATGTCTATAAACTCTTATTATACGCAATGTTATCCTGCTGTTGACATTCAAACCCGGGGTCACCCTCAGAGAGGTAAGTATTGTATACTTATGGACCCTGGACCCAGGGCCGGATTAAGGGTGGTGGGGGCCCTGGTGCGCAGACTGGTGGGGGCCCTTCCAACAATGTTTTTGGAAGTATATAGCCAGCCAGCCCCTGTAGTATATAGCCTGCCAGCCACTGTATATAGCCTGTCAGTTCCTGTATTATATAACCTGACAGTCCCCTGTAGTATATAGCCAGCCAGCCCCTGTAGTATATAGCCAGCCGTGCCCCTGTAGTATATAGCCAGCCATACCACTGTAGTATATAGCCTGCCAGCCCCCCGTAGTATATAGCCAGCCATGCCCCTGTAGTATATAGCCTGCCAGCCCCTATAGTATATAGCTTACAGCCCCCTGCATTATATAGCCTGCTGAACTGAGTCGCTGACTGACAGAAACTGGTGGGGGCCCCTTTAAATGTGAAAGTTGTGGGGGCCCCAGTGCTCGAGCCCCGGAAACCCCTCCGTTAATCCGGCCCTGCCTGGACCTTATGTACAGGAGCTGTCAATGTATAAGCATAATTATGCTCAGCCCCCTCCTTCCTGCTGTTAATGCCATTTATTGGGCATTAACTCTTTAAGTGTCGCCGGTGCACGTGCCTGCACTGCCCTGCAAGTGGGGCAGAGCGTCACCATTTTGGGGAGGATAGGGGCTCCCCAGTGACATTATCATGAGCAATCTCCCTCCCCAAGTGCCGCAATCAGTACTGCCATTGTTCGCGGTTGTTACTGCTTGAGGTTCGGTACCCAAACCAGGACCTGGACCGGCTTTTAACATTTTGTCTCAACCGATTTCGGTCAAACTCTGATTTTAACGGGTCCACTGATCAAGGAGTGTTGAACCATTCTAGTGATGAGCGGAACTGTTAAAATTTGGGTTCAACCAAGTTTGACTGAAACCAAATTTTGGAATAACCTGTTCAGGCTGAAGGGTCCAAGTTCCCCATGGTCTAAGTGCACCCACAACATATATATCTACTTCCCTAGAGTCAAATTTTGTATTACTGGGGCTCAAAGTAAACTTATGTCTTTTCAGGTGCAAGACCCCCAATAACATGTATCCCCCCCTTTTCTGTAACTGAATGTGTAATCAAGAGGAGCCTGACATTCATTCTTTGGGGGAACCACAATCCCCTCACCTGCAGTAGGACTTCTGGGTTTCGCCTGTCCTGGAAGCTAAAAGTGAAGTCCTCGGAGTGCTGGATAAAGCTGCGTCTTGTGTTCCATTACTGTATATTGGGGGTCATTTATCTTCTTTGCCCCTTCTCAGAGCTCTTTTTGAACCCTTTGTGAGTCAACTTTTGCACTTGCTTTGTTTAATTTTTTTTAATCCTGAGCCTTTTTGGTACAAATTTTAAAAAAGACGCATCTTTGGTGCAGATCACACCATTGCCTTTCCTACACATGGTCAGGACTGATGCGTTATTGTGCAATTATTTGCTCCCCACATATAGGTGCAAATCAATGTTAAATAAGGCGCAAACACCTGGAAGCAGGAGAAAGACAAAGACTAATTAGGCCAGGAAACTGTTACACAGAGAACTCCGGAGAACTGCTGGAAAAAGGTGCAAAAAATTGTGCAAATACCTCAATGTGCTCAAAAAGTCACAAAAAGAGGCGCATCAGACTAAGATAAATGACCCCCATAGAGTTTCCAAAAGTTTTAGGGTTCTTGGCTGTCAGAAACCCGATGACCATACAAT
This sequence comes from Engystomops pustulosus, assembly GCF_040894005.1. NCBI lineage: Eukaryota > Metazoa > Chordata > Amphibia > Anura > Leptodactylidae > Engystomops > Engystomops pustulosus. The sequence goes on from NC_092413.1 coordinate 214,463,220, forward strand.
TATCCCCTATCCCTTGGCCACAACCCCTTTGATATGTGCAGACAGGGGCGTAACTGCAGTGGTAGCAGCCATAGCAGCTGCTATGGGGCCCACAATGTCAAGGGGGCCCCGTCATCCAACCTGACAATATAGAATAAAGGATATGCTGTACGTTTGTATTAGGCACTGTATGTGTGTATATGTGATGTGTATGTGTATAAGAGTGTATAAATGTGTGTGTATGAACTGTATATAGGTATATAAATGTGTGTGTTTATATGTGAGTGTAATATGCAAAATTTAAAACGGGAAGGGGGCCCCATTCAGAAGTCTGCTATGGTGCCCTGTCTATCCCAGTTACGCCCCATGTGTGCAGACACTGGAGAATTCACAAAAAATCTGGCTATTTTTTCAGCATTTATTTATTTTTTTTACTCATTACCCATGAATCAATGTTGTACCAAAAATTTTCTTCCTTCATAAAAAGGTTGTATCTCGTTTCGTTAATTTTCTAGGAATTTTTTTTTTAATTTAAATTAAGCATGATGAAAAAATGTGTAGCAGATAAAGTAAACGAGAACGGACCATTTCATTTATTTAATTATTTGTTTTTAAAATTCCTGTGTTTTATAGAACTAGCGGAAATGATTGACTCGTACCAATTAAATTCGGAGCTCTACTAAATCTTTTGCTAAATCGGGCGAGGCCACAGCACATCGGACCTTTAATGATTTGCCCATCTCTAGCGGACACATCAGTAACTAGTATCTGAAATTGAGTGTATTTAGTTATTTGGGTTATTATTTTTTTGTATTTTATGTGTTTTTGAAAAATCTCAAACACTAATTTAATCTTGTAAATGCAACTCTCTCCAAAATATTCTCCGGCTCCACGTTGCGTGACGTGAAGCTGTCACTCACTTCTAGGAAGTTATGTGACTTGGACATTTCTGGGAAGCGATTTACAACTTCTATTGTTTGCTGTTGTTTTTGGCCTTTATTTACCCTAAAGGAACAGCTAATCCGCTATTCTCGGATCTAATTAAAGAGCGATTATGATTGGGGCTAATTGGCAATTCATAGTATTTTAGGTGCCAACATAAGTCCTTATACTAAGTGTTACGAAGAAGCGTTCTCCTAAACTAAAAGAGGACAATTTATCTCTAGGGGCCCCAAAGCAAACTTCCTAAATGGGCCCCCCTGCCCCTTAAAAAAAATGTACCTATTTGTCTACTCACACATGTGAGTTACAACCAAACACAGCATATACACACTACATATACATACACGCAGCATATAAAGCTATGCATCATATACACAGAAACACAGTCTATGCACACTACATATACATACATACAACATATAAAGCTGTGCACCATATGCACAGAAACAGTTTATATACACTAAATATACATACATACATACAACATATAAAGCTATGCATCATATACACAGAAACAGTTTATATACACTACATATACATACATACATACATCATATAAAGCTGTGCATCATATACACAGAAATACAGCATATACACATCACATATGCACAGACATATACACACACATAGAAATACAGTATATATACAGGCGGTCCCCTACTTAAGGACACCCAACTTACAGACAACCCATAGTTACAGACAGACCCCTCTGACCTCTGGTAAAGCTTTCTGAATACTTTACTATAGTCCCAGACTTCAATAATCAGCTGTAAGGTGTCTGTAATGAAGCTTTATTGATCATCCTTGGTCCAATTACAGCAAAAATTTTGAAACTCCAATTGTCACTGGGACAAAAGAAAAAAATTTGTCTAGGACTTCAATTATAAAATATACAGTTTCGACTTACATACAAATTCAACTTAAGAACAAACCTCCAGACCCTATCTTGTATGTAACCCGGGGACTGCCTGTACAACCAAAACCCCAGATGCTGTGGCCCCTTGCCACTGCGGGCCCCATAGCAGCTGCGATGGCTGCTACCGCTGTAGTTAAGCCCCTGTTGCTCAAAATGTATCAAATACAGCAGAACATTTGAGAAGTCTGTTATGTCTAGAATTCCGTTCTGAAATTCTGTTCTCTCTGCTTTCTACACCACCCGATACAAGAGTGAGCTTGCAAAAATTTGTGCAACTTCAAAAAGTTGCGTAAGTAAACACCAACTATCCCACCCACCTTTCAAAAGTAAGGTCATCGATTTAAAACTTTAAAAAGTCACAAAATTAATTTGCAAACACTAAAAAAAAATTACCTCCAAATGGGTTTTATTTTTGTGTCCACCCTATAACTTTTAATTAAAATACTACTGAAATCTCTATAATTTTTTAAATCAAGGGACCTGAATCCCCATTTTTGAGCAGATGGGATTTGCATCAGGTTGTACTTTGTCAATTCTTTCTTATTTTACCTATTAAAAAATGTTCAAAACAGGTGAATATGACTCAGTTGCAGGGGAGAGCATCAATCAGGAGCCCCTATCACCTGAGAGGGTCTCAGAGGGGGCAAAGTGCCCTCTCTTCCAGGGCTGAGCACCCTACGGCATAGTGCTGAGCCGCATCCCTCCCAGGATAGAGCTCCTTCTCTCGCAAAGCAGAGCCCCCTCTCCTAGGACTAAGTACTCAATCTCTCAGGGCTGAGCACCACCTTTCCCAGGGCTGAGCCCCTTATCTCCCAGGATTAAGGTCCCATTCTCCTAGGGATGAGTGCCCTCTGTTCCACAGCTCAAACCCTCTCACCCTGGTCTAAGCCCCATATCTCTCATGGCTGTGTCCTCTATCCATCCCAAGCTTGATGCCCCTATCTTCCAAGACAGAACCCACCCTCTACCAGGAAGGAAACCCCATTTTCCCAGAACAAAGCCCCTGTACAGAGCTCCCAGGTCTGAGCTCCATCTTTCCAAGGCCGGAGCTCTATATTTTTCAGGATAAAACCCTTTATCTTCCAGGGCTGATCCCCCAATCTCCCAGGGCAGACTCCTCCCTTTCCCAGAGCTCAACTCCCTCTCAATAAGGATTAAGCCCCCAATCTCCCAAGGCTGAACCACCTCTCTCCCAAGGCTGAACCACCTCTCTCCCAAGGCTGAACCACCTCTCTAACAGGGCTGAACCACCTCTCTACCAGGACTGGACCACCTCTCTCCCAAGGCTGAACCACCTCTCTCCCAAAGCATAACCACCTCTCTAACAGGGCTGAACTACCTCTCTACCAGGGCTGAACTACCTCTCTACCAGGGCTGAACCACCTCTCTCCCAAGGCTGAACCAAATCTCTACCTGGACTGAACCACCTCTCTCCCAAGGTTTAACCACCTCTCTCCCAAGGTTTAACCACCCCTCTACCAGGACTGAACCACCTCTCTACCAGGGCTGAGTCCCCCTTTTCCCAGGGCTGAGCCCCTATCTCCAACTATAGAGCTCCCTAACTCCCAGGTGTGGCTTTATAAAACTACAATATTAATATACCTCTCAACATAGATAACTAGACCATGATCACAGTCATAAGGAGTTGTGTAAGTAATGCCAAAAGAACATTCTGTGGCTGATAACATTGTCCCTTCTTCTCCGTGGTCGTTATCCTATTGATGATAAGAAGCCTGCATACAGGTGAGAGGATTGTTTAGTTCAAAGCTGTTACAAAAATGTAAAAAAAAAAACACATTGTAATCTGCACTATTATAAGCTGACGGACGTTCATTCCTCTCTTTCCAATGTTTATTAGAATCGGGTAGCATTAATGGGAACTTGTCACCTTGAATTTCCCACCAAAACCCCAAACATGACCTTGTTAATTTCTTTCAATGTGTCCGAAATTTCTTCATTCTAACCATTCCAGTATTCACTTTCATTTATGCCCTCACACACTCGTCACCCTCACTCCCTAGTCCCATGGGAGTGGCCAGTGAGGAGCGGTTCCGCCCCCACCTTCGCAAAAACGCTACATCATGCATTGATTTCAAATTTAAAAAAAAAACATCTCCCCACCCCATATCTCCTCCGCCCATTGTTTACCCCTCAGGACGTCAATAATGTCTTCACCACTCCCCACTGGCCATCCCAGGGGACTAGAGACACAGCTTCTGCATACAGAATGATAAACTGTTATCTGTTAAACTTATCTCTTTTTTCCAAAAAAACCTCAGTTTTACTATGAAAACTCTTTGGCAATGTGTACACTATTTTCTAAGGGGACGTGGAGGAACCAGAAAAAGGTCTCCTGGTGACAGGTTCCCTTTAAATTTTGTCAATTTCATAACCCACGGGCAATTTATGGTTTTATCACCCATACTGTATATTCAGCTTTCTTCTCTTGCACTTTATAAAGTCATGGAGGTAGAGGAGATAAACCAAGCAGTCAGGTTCCCTCCACCTCCTTAGTCACATGGGCCGCTAACCACGCCTCCGACACCAATGTCTTCTTCTGTGCAGTTCTCACGGCTCTGCACATCCCCAGCTGGCGAGACTACATGATTGAGTCGCTCCACTTACTTGACTCTATTTTAGTGATGACAGGGCCTGAATAAAAGTAATTTTTGTAGGAATGTGGGAATGGATGCAAAATATAAATACAATGGGGGTAATTTACTAAGGGCCCGATTCGCGTTTTCCCGACGTGTTACCCGAATATTTCCGATTTGCGCCGATTGTACCTGAATTGCCCCGGGATATTGGCGCACGCGATTGGATTGTGGCGCATCGGCACCGGCATGCGCGCAACGGAAATCGGGGGGCATGGCCGAACTAAAACCCGACGTATTCGGAAAAACCGCCGCATTTAAAAACCGAAAATGTGTCGCTTGGGAAGCGATTACCTTCACCTGGTCCACCTCGGTGTATTCCGGTGCGTTCAGATGATTTTCAGCGCAGCAGCGCCACCTGGTGGACGGCGGAGGAACTACCTTCATAGATCCCGTCCGGACCCGAATCCAGCACAGAGAACGCGCCGCTGGATCGCGAATGGGCCGGGTAAGTAAATCTGCCCCAATATTGGGACACCTTGAAAGTCATAAACATGGTACAGTTTGGAGTTTTGGTGATATGTATATCCGAGGTGACAGATTCCAGACTCCTTAAAGTGGCCCATGTCTGAAAATGATATCCTTCCCACAAGACCAAACAGCCCAAACAGAACCAAGCTTCAGTTTCTCCAAATATATAAATAGAAAGTAGGCAGCAATCCCAAGATTCCAGACATTGGGGCACATTTACTTACCGGTCTCGTCACGATCCCTGAGGTGCGTTGTCAGACGAGGATTCGGAGCTGCCGCGATTCACTAAGATCGTGTGACACAATTTCGAATGTTAAATCTCGCGATTAGTCAGAATCAGTCGGGTTTTCCGACGGCCATGCCCTCCGATTTACGTTGCATGAAATTCAGCGCAATTGCCCGGGACCAAAAAAAACGATCGCGGCCTCCAAAAACCCCAGTTAAATGCAACGCAAAGCGGAAAAAGGTGGGAAACCCGACGAAAATGCGGTCTGCGGACCCTTAGTGAATGTGCCACATAAAGTAGTTAGTGGTCCTCATCCTTACATATTGTCAAATACAACAATGTTTTGACTCAACATGAGAAAGACTCATAGTGAGTGAAAACGATTTCCCACGTATAGCATATAAGCATCTCATTCAAGTAGTTCATCTACTGGAACCCCAACCAATGAAAGAATGGAGGTTGTGCTCCCTACATGAGCATAAAGCAAGGAGGTCCTCTACTATCTCCACCATCAATGGGATGACTGGACATAACAGAACACTGGACCTGCCCCTCCATAGAGAATAGACAGAGTGGCTGTATACATGGGCAACCTGCTTCTCTATCTTCCAAGAGGAGAAGACCACCAGTGGAAAGGCCATCACCTCCGATCTACTGAAAGGCTTTGTCCTTGGAAAACAGCCCAGTTTTAGTAAAATTATTGGCTTCAATGAATGTAAATACAGGGTTCAAAAGCAAGATCGGGGCCATTAAACTGAAGGAAGAACTTCCATTGTGTATTTCATGACATATATTAAGTATATTTCTAGGTTACAGGTAAGGAAGGAACCTGCGCTATTAGAAGACATCTATTATCTCCAGACCATTGTTCTTAGAGGACATGAACGTAAACATCAAGGAATAATAAACCTTCCTTCCCTGAATCTCATTGGAAAACACAACCATAAGGAAATGAAGACCGGGAAGAACATTCGGGAACATTTTTATGGTGTATGTTCTATCCTGTCTGTTACCTGTCTGATGAGGATGAGTGGATGTAAACATCGGCCATGTGGAAGAGCTTCATAAAAGGTTGACATGTACCAAAAGATATTGACATGGTGTCGATTGAGAAAAAATTGTGGGCAACACAGGAAATTGTGAATTACTTTACCCATTTACCAAAATGTGGCAGTTGTCCCTGTTACCTCTAAGCCATGTTATTGGGGGTCACCCATCACCCATTATGTGCCAGAGTGTCACCTACATACTGATACTGACACTGACAGATCAATATATCAAGGGATAACACTATACAGGGTGCACATAATACCTCACACCATGACCACCACTATTACCACATAATACCCCATACCATGACCACTGCTATTACCACATAATACCCCATACCATGACCACCGCTATTACCACATAACACCCCACACCATGACCACCGCTATTACCACATAATACCCCATACCATGACCACTGCTATTACCACATAATACCCCATACCATGACCACTGCTATTACCACATAATACCCCATACCATGACCACCGCTATTACCACATAATACCCCATACCATGACCACTGCTATTACCACATAATACCCCATACCATGACCACTGCTATTACAACATAACACCCCCACACTATGACCATTGCCATTACCATTACCACATAATACCCCACACCATGACCACCGCTATTACCACATAATACCCCCACACCATGACCACTGTTATTACAACATAATACCCCCACACCATGACCACTGCCTGTACCACATAATACCCCCACACCATGACCACTGCCTGTACCACATAATACCCCCACACCCTGACCACTGCTATTGCCACATAACACCCCACACCATGACCACCGCTATTACAACATAATACCCCCACACCATGACCACTGCTATTACCACATAACACCCCACACCATGACCACCGCTATTACCACATAATACCCCACACCATGACCACCGCTATTACCACATAACACCCCACACCATGACCACTGCTATTACCACATAATACCCCACACCATGACCACCGCTATTACCACATAATACCCCACACCATGACCACCGCTATTACCACATAACAACCCACACCATGACCACCGCTATTACAACATAATACCCCCACACCATGACCACTGCTATTACAACATAATACCCCCACACCATGACCACTGCTATTACCACATAACACCCCACACCATGACCACCGCTATTTCCACATAACACCCCCACACCATGACCACTGCTATTACAACGTAAAACCCCCACACCATGACCACTGCTATTACCACATAATACCCCACACCATGACCACCACTATTACCACATAATACCCCACACCATGACCACCGCTATTACCACATAATACCCCACACCATGACCACTGCTATTACCACATAACACCCCACACCATGACCACTGCCTGTACCACATAATACCCCCACACCATGACCACCGCTATTACAACATAATACCCCCTCACCATGACCACTGCTATTACAACATAATACCCCCTCACCATGACCACTGCCTGTACCACATAATACCCCCACACCATGACCACCGCTATTACAACATAATACCCCCACACCATGACCACCGCTATTACAACATAATACCCCCTCAAAATGACCACTGCTATTACAACATAATACCCCCACACCATGACCACTGCTATTACAACATAACACCCCCACACTATGACCATTGCCATTACCCTTACCACATAATACCCCACACCATGACCACCGCTATTACAACATAACACCCCCACACCATGACCACTGCTATTACCACATAACACCCCACAACATGACCACCGCTATTACCACATAATACCCCACACCATGACCACCGCTATTACCACATAACACCCCCACACCATGACCACCGCTATTACCACATAACACCCCCACACCATGACCACTGCTATTACCACATAACACCCCCACACCATGACCACCGCTATTACCACATAACACCCCACACCATGACCACCACTATTACCACATAACACCCCACACCATGACCACCGCTATTACCACATAACACCCCACACCCTGACCACTGCTATTACCACATAATACCCCACACCATGACCACTGCCTGTACCACATAATACCCCACACCATGACCACTGCCTGTACCACATAATATCCCCCACACCATGACCACTGCTATTACAACATAATACCCCCACACCATGACCACTGCCTGTACCACATAATACCCCCACACCATGACCACTGCTATTACAACATAATACCCCCACACCATGACCACTGCCTGTACCACATAATACCCCCACACCATGACCACTGCTATTACAACATAATACCCCCTCACCATGACCACTGCTATTACAACATAATACCCCCTCACCATGACCACTGCCTGTACCACATATTTACCCCCACACCATGACCACAGCTATTACCACATAACACCCCACACCATGACCACTGCTATTACCACATAATACCCCACACCATGACCACCGCTATTACCACATAACACCCCACACCATGACCACTGCTATTACAACAAAATACCCCCTCACCATTACCACTGCCTGCACCACATAATACCCGCACATCATGACCACAGCTATTACCACATAACACCCCCACACCATGACCACTGCTATTACCACATAACACCCCACACCATGACCACTGCTATTGCCACATAACACCCCACACCCTGACCACTGCTATTGCCACATAACACCCCACACCATGACCACTGCTATTACAACAAAATACCCGCACACCATGACCACTGCTCTAACCACATAATACCCCACACCATGACCACTGCTATTACCACATAATACCCCCACACCATGACCACTGCTATTACCACATAACACCCCACACCCTGACCACTGCTATTGCCACATAACACCCCACACCATGACCACTGCTATTACAACAAAATACCCGCACACCATGACCACTGCTCTAACCACATAATACCCCACACCATGACCACTGCTATTACCACATAACACCCCACACCCTGACCACTGCTATTGCCACATAACACCCCACACCATGACCACTGCCATTACAACATAACACCCCACACCATGACCACCGCTATTACCACATAACACCCCACACCCTGCCCACTGCTATTACCACATAATACCCCACACCATGACCACTGCTATTACAACATAATACCCCACACCATGACCACCGCTATTACCACATAATACCCCACACCATGACTACTGCTATTACCACATAACACCCCACACCATGACCACTGCTATTACCACATAATACCCCACACCATGACCACTGCTATTACAACATAACACCCCACACCATGACCACTGCTATTACCACATAATACCCCACACCATGACCACCACTATTGCCACATAACACCCCACACCCTGACCACTGCTATTGCCACATAACACCCCACACCATGACCACTGCTATTACAACAAAATACCCGCACACCATGACCACTGCTCTAACCACATAATACCCCACACCATGACCACTGCTATTACCACATAATACCCCCACACCATGACCACTGCTATTGCCACATAACACCCCACACCATGACCACTGCTATTACAACAAAATACCCGCACACCATGATCACTGCTGTTACCACATAATACCCCACACCATGACCACTGCTATTACCACATAACACCCCACACCCTGACCACTGCTATTGCCACATAACACCCCACACCATGACCACTGCCATTACAACATAACACCCCACACCATGACCACCGCTATTACCACATAACACCCCACACCCTGCCCACTGCTATTACCACATAATACCCCACACCATGACCACTGCTATTACAACATAATACCCCACACCATGACCACCGCTATTACCACATAATACCCCACACCATGACTACTGCTATTACCACATAACACCCCACACCATGACCACTGCTATTACCACATAATACCCCACACCATGACCACTGCTATTACAACATAACACCCCACACCATGACCACTGCTATTACCACATAATACCCCACACCATGACCACCACTATTACCACATAACACCCCACACCATGACCACCGCTATTACCACATAACAACCCACACCCTGACCACTGCTATTACCACATAATACCCCACACCATGACCACTGCTATTTCCACATAACACCCCACACCATGACCACTGCTATTACAACAAAATACCCGCACACCATGACCACTGCTATTACAACATAACACCCCACACCCTGACCACTGCTCTAACCACATAATACCCCACACCATGACCACCGCTATTACCACATAATACCCCACACCATGACCACCGCTATTACCACATAACAACCCCACACCATGACCACTGCTACTACCACATAATACCCCACACCATGACCACTGCTCTAACCACATCATACCCCACACCATGACCACCGCTATTACCACATAATACCCCACACCATGACTACCGCTATTACCACATAACACCCCCACACCATGACCACTGCTACTACCACATAACACCCCACACCATGACCACCACTATTACCACATAACACCCCACACCATGACCACTGCTATTACAACATAACACCCCACACCATGACCACTGCTATTACCACATAACACCCCACACCCTGACCACTGCTATTGCCACATAACACCCCACACCATGACCACTGCCATTACAACATAACACCCCACACCATGACCACCGCTATTACCACATAACACCCCACACCCTGCCCACTGCTATTACCACATAATACCCCACACCATGACCACTGCTATTACAACATAACACCCCACACCATGACCACTGCTATTACCACATAATACCCCACACCATGACCACCACTATTACCACATAACACCCCACACCATGACCACCGCTATTACCACATAACACCCCACACCCTGACCACTGCTATTACCACATAACACCCCACACCCTGACCACTGCTATTTCCACATAACACCCCACACCATGACCACTGCTTTTACAACAAAATACCCGCACACCATGACCACTGCTCTAACCACATAATACCCTGACACCATGACCATTGCTATATGCCCTCTTCCACAATAAGGTGGCCTGCAGTATATAGCCCGACAGCCTGTGCAGTATATAGTCTGCCAGCCCCCTGTCATATATAGCCAGGCCCGGCAGTAAATAGCCTGCCAGCCCCTGTAGTGTATAGCCTGCCAGCCCCCTGTAGTATGTAGACTGCCACCCCCTGTATTATATAGACAGGCCCTTCAGTAAATAGCCTGCCAGCCCAATTAGTCTATAGCCTGCCAGCCCCTGTATGATATAGCCTGCCACCACCTGTAGTATATAGACAACAGTCCCCTTTAATATATAGCCTGCCAGCACCTGCAGTATATAGCATGCCAGCGCACTGTAATATATAGCAAGCCAGCCCCATATAGCATATAGCCTGCCAGCTCCATGTAGTATATAGCCACCATTCCCCTGTAGTATATATAGCCTGCCAGCCCCTGTAGTATGTAGCCTGCCAGTCCCCTGTAATATATAGCCATCCAGCCCCATGTAGCATATAGCCTGCCAGTTCCGTGTAGGATAAAGCCTGCCAGCCCCCTGTACTATACAGCCTGCCAGCCCCCTGCAGTGTATAGCCTTCCAGTCCCTGTAGTATGTAGCCTGCCAGCCCTTGTAGGATATGGCCTGCCAGCCCCCTGAGTATATAGCCTGCCATCCCCCTGCAGTATATAGCTCCCAGCCCTTGTAGTATATAGCCTGACATCCCCCTGTAGTATATAGCCTGCTAGCCCCTCTAATATATAGCCTACCTGTCCCAGTAGTATGTAGCCTGCCAGCCCCCTGTAGTGTATAGCCTGCCAGCCCCCTGTAGTATATAGCCTGCCAGCCCCCTGCAGTATATAGCTCCCAGCCCCTGTAGTAAATTGCCAGCCATCCCCCTGTAGTATATAGCCTGCCAGCCCTCTGTAGTATATAGCCTGACAGTCCCCGGTAGTATATAGCCTGCCAGCCCCTCTAGTATATATCCTGCCAGCCCCAGTAGTATATAGCTTGCCAGCCCTTGTAGGATATAGCCTGCCAGCCCCCTGTAGGATATACCCTGCCAGCCCCCTGTAGTATATAGCGTGCCAGCCCCCTGCAGTATATAGCTCCTAGCCCCCTGTAGTATATAGCCTACCAGCCCCTGTAGTATATAGCCTACCAGCCCCTGTAGTATATAGTCTGCCAGCCCCCTGTATTAAACTCAAGACAAAGAAGAAAAAAAAAGGGGCACAACAGAGGACAGAGCCTCGGGTAATAAAGGTGGCTGAAAGTATTTGTAGGGGGTGTCCCTGTGTATGCAGCTCCCACAGTCTGGATAACCGGCAACACCACAAGGGGTCTGGTGAAACAGCAGAATAAAAGCAAAAGACACCAAGACTGTCGTGGGGCGCTGACAGTACACATTCCAAAAAACTTCAAATAACCTCAGCTTTCAAGAAACTAATAAATTTGAATCTTTTTCTAAAAATATATAAAAATGCCCAATCGTGACGTGTTTGGGGAGTTCAACACCCTTTCTCAAACATAGGACACTGTTTTATGTTTGAGAAAGGGTGTTCAACACCCGAAACGTGTCACGATTGGGCATTTTTATATAGATTTATTTTTACAAAAGGATTAAAATTTATTAGTTTCTTGAAAGCTGAGGGTATTTGAAGTTTTTTGGGACGTGTACAGTCTTGGTGTCTTTTGCTTTTAATCAGCCCCTGTATTATACAGCCTGCCCACCCCCTGTAGTATATAACCACCAGTCTTCTGTAGTATGTAGCGTGCCAGCCCATGTAGTATATACCCTGCCAGCCCCTGTATGATATAGCCTGCCAGCCCCCTGTAGTCTATAGCCACCAGTCCGCTGTAGTATATAGCCTGCCAGCCCATGTAGTATATAGCCTGACAGCCCCTGTAGTATATAGCCTGACAGGCCCTGTAGTATATAGCCAGCCCCCTATAGTATATAGCCAGCCCATGTAGTATATAGCCTGACAGCCCATGTAGTATATAGCCTGACAGCCCCTGTAGTATATAGCCTGACAGGCCCTGTAGTATATAGCCTGCCAGACCCCTGTAATATATTGCATGCCAGCTTCCTGTAGTATATAGCCTGCCAGCCCCTGTAGTATATAGAGAGCCCACCCCCTGTAGTATGTAGTCTGCCAGCCCCTGTAGTATATAGTCAGGTACTGCAGTATATAGCCTGCCAGCCCCTGCAATATATAGCCTGTAGAAGAAGAAAAAACGAGTCTCCGCAACAGTGCAGGTTAAAAATCTTTTTGTGAAGAACTTTATTTCAATTCAATTTCATAAAAAGACAAGCAAGCATTAATCCCAGAGTATGCACAGGAGGGAGAAATGAACTTGCGCGTCCCTGGTGCTAAACACACCCTTAATCAGCCATAATCACCCTAAACGCACCCTTAAAAGCCTACGCGTTTCTGGTGCTAAATGCACCCTTAATCAGCCATGCTAATCAGTACCAGAAACACGTAGGCTTTTTTCTCCCTCGTGTGCATACTCTGGGATTAATGCTTGCTTGTCTTTTCAAGAAATTGCATTGAAATAAAGTTCTTCACAACTTTTTTTAACCTGCACTGCTGCAGAGACTCGTTTTTTCTTCTTCTATGGACTGCACAGACACAAGTGTGAACCTCCTGCATGTGTAGCATAAGGAAGCAATGAGCTGTACAATCTCTTTTCTCTTCTGGTATATAGCCTGCCAGCCCCTGAGGTATATATCCTGCCAGTCCCATGTAGTATATAGCAAGGTTCTGCAGTATATAGCCTGACAGCCCGTGCAGCATGTAGCCTGCCAGCCCCTGTAGTATATATCCTGGTAGTCCCATGTAGTATATAGCAAGGTTCTGCAGTATACAGTATAGCCTGACAGCTTGTAGTATATTGCCTGCCAGCCCATATAATGTATAGCCTGCCAGGCCCTCTAGTATATAGTCTGCCAGCCCCCTGTAATATATAGCCTGCCAGCTCCTTGTAGTATATAGCCTGCCAGCCTCCAATGGTATATAGCCTGCCAGTCCCTGTAGTATATAGCCTGTTAGCCCCTGTAGTATATCGCCTGCCAGCCCATATAATGTATAGCCTGCCAGGCTCTGTAATATATAGCCTGCCAGCCTCCTGTAATATATTGACCACCACACCCCTGTAGTCTATAGCCTGCTAGCCCCCTAGTATATAGCCTGCAGCCCCCTGTAGTATTTAGCCAGCCAGCCCCCCAGTATATTGCCTGCCTCCCCCTGTAGTATATAGCCAGCCATCCCCCTGTAATATGCAATGGACAGTGCCGATGGACACAGAGCCGATGCCATATCCCTGTCTAATGTGGTGGCTTTAGCCTCTGTTGAAAAAAACATTGTTTTAAATCCCAAGCCTGTTCCACGAATCTCTATTTTGAGGGACAGATTCAACTCATTTTGAAAAATTGACCAGCTGTGATGTCTATGATTGAGGACGGGCGGGTGTGTTGTGCGTTAAAGAGTTAACAGCTGTCTTTGAGGTGGCCTCTCATGTTTTGAGGTGCCCTCTCAGATCTGGACATGTTTGGATGTCCAGAAAATTCACATCTATTTTGCATTTCATGTGTCAATTATGTCAAATCCTGCATAAAAGACATCAACCCTTTCTCTGATCCCTTCAAAATCAACTGGACATCAGCCATATACAGAAGACAGCACTGCACATGGTCAACGCCATTCACGCCCCCCTGCAAAAAACGGTTTCTCCCAGTAACCTTGGAACAGGTTGGCGCCTGTGCTGCCCCCATGGCAGTGCCCTGCCTCTGCAGCTAGAATTAGTCCTTAAACACCTTTGACACATTGTCAGTCCATTAAAAACATAAAACCCTATCACTTTCCTAACCCTGAGGATGCCCCCTCCACAAGTGGGGACCCTAGCCACAGCACCTAGACACTGGTCATATTTTGTGACTTTGGTCATCAACTTTTCAGCCCGGGGGGCAAGATTTTACATTCTGTTAGTGTACGGTACCATACCTGTCTGTAAGAAGTTAGGGGGCAAACCCAACAAAATTACCATCATCTACCAATCACAACCTTTCCTGAGGTCATCAATATCCTAAACTTGGAAAATTATTTTCATGTCCTGGAATCATTATCAAAATTAAACTGGTATTAAGTGGAAACGGAAAGCTCATCTTTATTAATTCCTTTGCGTAAGTGATTTTCAATGACCTTTTCTAAGTTTTGTGGTAAGTACCAGATGTACCAAGTAGTGATGTTCACTGCCAACTAAACTGGTTGAGGAAGATTTCACATACAAAAGGATCTCTATATGATGACTTGATGTTTATATATCCAGCTGAAGAAGTAGGTCAGGAGACAGTAGCTGAAGGAACAGGGACAAGAGAGAGAGACAGGAAAGCCCCACATTGGCCAAAACCGAAAAAGTAATTAAGACACAAAAAGTTCACATGTACTAACTTCATGTAACAAAAGATCCTTTATTTTTATGACCTTCAATTGATTGACAGCTGAGCCTCATTGCTTCAGCACCACCACAGCTTAGGAGATGGAGACGTCTTCTTTGGAACTGTAGACTGATAATAAATTGCTGGAAACCAACAATGGGTGACCCCACCCAAGCAGCATTTGAAAACCTGTGAAACCTATAAAAATTGGAATTAAAAATTATAGAAAAGTCTTAGATCTCCAAATATGGTATTGATACAAATGTCAACTCCTCCCACAAAAAGTAGACTGTAAAGTTAAAGATTACAAGTCTAAGAGTATTACGACGAAGAACATATAACTTGGAAGGGTTGTGTGGAGTGAGTAAGGCAGAGGGTGGTGGTGGGGGGAGTCTTTTAGTGCTGATCACTTTAGGAGTTCCTGCACCTCTCAGGGTGGTATGGTGGTAGAGAATACTGATTGTACTCAGTTGATCGGCTATATTAGGGTACATGGGGTGCGATTTGTTATTTGTGATATCAGTGAATTTGTAGATGTTTCTGTCTTGCCGTATTTCTCCAACCTGACCTAGGCATGAGCCCATTGCACCCTGGGCCCTCTTAATAATCTTGGATAGATTGCAAACTTCCCTCGTTTTGATACCACCTCCCCAGCAGATAACGGAAAAGAATATGATGCTTTCAGTTGATGTCTCATAAAACATCCTCAGGATCTTGTTACATATGTTGACAGATTTGAGTTTCCTGAGGAAATGCTGCTTTTATGATTATCATTATTGGCTACCCAATCCAGTCTGTCGTCAATGAGGACACCAAGGTACTTGTAAGTTAGGGCTTTAAGTTGTCAAGGGTGCCCCCGTGCCCCTCTCCTTGGTGGCACCCCTATACTGCCTCACTTACCTCTCCGCATTCCTGCTCACATCCCGCCTGGCCAGCGTGCACGTTTCCGCTCCCCAGGGCGTGAGCACAGATTTAAAGGGCCATTGCTCTAGTGCCAACCTGGTGGTACCACAGCAAGACCATCCTGCTTTGCAGCAGGCCCTGGTGAAGCCCGGGTGCCACTTAGATTCAGGTCCTAGGTGTCGACTTGTGTCACGAACCATGAAGCCTGACATATGTTCACTGGCCGGACCTTTGATGGCGGCCTGTTTTGTTCCTTCACAGATCGATGATCATTTCTTGGGTTTTGTCTACATAGGGGATGTATTATATGGACCACACAGCAAAAAGTAAGTCCGCAAGTAAATGGCACATCTGCATGTTAAATTTTAAGGAATTCTTCGTAACACATTCAACATAAAATTAATTTGTGCCACTAGGCATCTCATTTGCCTCTGAAAATGGAAAAATGTAAACACTATAACTATTGGAAGGAGGGGTGTCAGAACAAATTGTTCTGAATGTGTTCAGACTTCTGTGCTTATAAACCACACGTAGAAATGCCCGTGATTGACAGCTCCCTTTCTGATCTTTCCTTAGGAAAGCTGGGTGTGTTTTGGAGCTTGTTCTGTCAGCAGCTGTGTTTTCAGTGATGGACGGTTGGAACAGTCAGTGCTGGGGGCAGTGTCCATTACTCCTTTATATTCTTCCCATCTCCTTTAGAGGGTGCTGGTTATTCAGTCTCTTTTGCTATCTAGTTCTTTTGCTATTTTGTTTGCTATTCTGTGTATTTGACCTCTGAGACGCTTACTGAGCAATCTATTGCTCTACAATTCTGAACCTTTGCTGCCATCTTGGTTTTGACCCACTTCTGTCTGACTCTGCTTGTCTGTCTGTATCTGTTGTTTGTCTTTCAGGGTTATCTCCCAGTGTTACTTCGGTTCCCCTGTGCCAGGTTTGTTTGGTTCTGTCTTTACACTTTTCTGTAGACATGTGTGTTCTCTAAAAAAAAGAAAAAGTGTCCAGCAGAATTTGGCACAGTGGAAAAATGACTAAAAATACTTTACTTATTATTTCAGCATTAAAATCAAGATATGGCCATAGGGATAAAATCAATGTGACGCGTTGCAAATCTTAATTGACTCTTAATGGTAGACAAGGAATTGTTTAGCACATGGAGGCGTAAAACAAACTAAACTGCAAGTTTCAGATTCAGTAAGGTTCCACTCCTCAACAAATCACATGTTTAAATGTACAAAGTTTATGTTTCAGAAAAAACAGAAGACACAGATTATGTATACTACTATAGGTGAGTGTAAGCGTGAATAGATTCTGAAAAGCAAAACAATGGGGGAAATTTATAAACGCACTTGCGCCACAATTCTGGTGGTTTTGCCCCAAAAATGCCTAGCACCACAGTTATCAAGGCTTTAAGACAAATTTTGTCTGATTAAGGGGGCATGGCCTCTGGGAAAGGCCCCCACACACAATGGGGCAGATTTACTTACTCAGTCCTGTCACGATCCAGCGGTGCGTTCTCCGACGAGGATTCGGGTCTTCTGGCGATTCACTAAGGTCGTGCGCCTGATATCCACCAGGTGTTGCTGAGGTCCGCCAGACCTCAGCAACACCTGGTGGATATCAGGCGCACGACCTGCTTGGATAACACAGCAGGGTGGCGACAAAGTTAACAAGTTTGATGTGGAAGCCATGAAAACAACCCAAAATTCTGCCTGACACAGCTCGTTTGCTAAGGGGACGATGTATGGAGGCAGCTATATGGACGACTTTGGGAGGCAGCTATGGAGATGATGTGTGGAGGTAGCAATGGAGACAACGTGTGGAGGGAGCTATAAAGACGACGTGTGGAGGCTGCTATGGAGACAATTAAATTTGGGTAGTGCCTGTATGTGGCAGTCCAAAAAAGTTTTCAAACCAGAGGAGCAGGTGGGTGGTCCTCCAGAAAAATTTAATAGATTGAGTGCCTGTATGTGGCACTCCCAAAAATTATTTAAAACAGAGGACCGGGTAGGTGGCCCTCCAGAAAAATTAAATACATACAGTACTATAGCTAGAGCCAGTTGAGTTGGCCCTGGCAAAAATAGCCAGTTTCCTCTGCTTTAGTGTACAAAGAGGAGGAGAAGGAGGAAAATGAGGAGGAGTGCATACATTATTCAGGTTGAGCTTCTTTCACCTGGTGGAGAATGGAAATCCTGAGAAATCCAGGCTTTATTCATCTTGATAAGCGTCAGCCTGTCAGCGCTGTCAGTCGACAGGCGTGTACGCTTATTGGTGATGATGCCACCAGCTGCACTGAAAACCCTTTCAGACAACATGCTAGCGGCAGGGCAGGCAAGAACCTCCAAGGCGCCAGTTCGTGCCACATGTCCAGCTTTGAAACCCAGTAGTTGTAGGGAGCTGTGTGATCATTTAGGACGATGGCATGGTCAGCTATGTACTCCCTCACCATCTTTCTGTAAAGATCAGCCCTACTCTGCCGAGACTGGGGACAGGTGACAGTGTCTTGCTGGGGTGACATAAAACTGGCAAAGGCCTTGTAAAGCATACCCCTGCCAGTGCTGGACAAGCTGCCTGCTCGCCTACTCTCCCTCGCTACTTGTCCCGCAGAAGTACGCCCTCTGCCGCTAGCGCTGTCAGAAGAGAAATACTGTTTCAGCTTGTGCACCAGAGCCTGCTGGTATTCATGCATTCTCACACTCCTTTCCTCTCCAGGGATGAGAGTGGGAAGATTTTGCTTGTACCGTGGGTCCAGGAGAGTGAATACCCAGTAATCGGTGCTGGAATAAATTCTTTGAACGCTAGCGTCACGGGATAGACAGCCTAGCATGAAATCTGCCATATGTGCCAGAGTCCCAACGCGCAATAATTCACTCCCCTCACTGGCCTGACTGTCCATTTCCTCCTCCTCCAACTCCTCTTCTTCTGCCCATACACGCTGAACAGTGAAGGATTGAGCAATGCTCCCCTCTTCTGTCTCGCCAACATTCTCCTCCTCTTTCTCCTCATCCTCCTCCACCTCCTCCGATATGCGCTGAGAAACAGACCTGAGGGTGCTTTGGCTATCAAAAAGGGCATCTTCTTCCCCCGTCTCTTGTGACGAGCGCAAAGCTTCCGACTTCATGCTGACCAGAGAGTTTTTCAACAGGCCAAGCAGCGGGATGGTGAGGCTGATGATGGCGGCATCGCCACTGACCATCTGTGTTGACTCCACGTCCACTCCTCATTGTAGACTTGAGGAAGCTGACTGACCTGACTACCAGTTCTGGTGGAAGTTGACATCTGGCAGTCTACAATCGCTCTGCGCTGCTGGTAAACTTTGGATAACATGGTTAATGTTGAATTCCACCTCGTGGGCACGTCGCACAACAGTCGGTGAGTGGTCAGTTGGAGGCGGCGCTGCGCTGCCCTGAGAGTGGCAGCATCTGTGCTGGACTTCCTGAAATGCGCACAGATGCGGCGCACCTTTGTGAGCAAATCAGACAGATTGGGGTATGTCTTGAGGAACCACTGAACTATGAGATTTAACACATGGGCCAGGCATGGCATATGTGTCAGTCTGCCGAGTTGCAGAGCCGCCACCAGGTTACGGCCGTTGTCACACACAACCATGCCTGGCTTCAGGTTCAGTGGTGCCAGCCACAGATCAGTCTGTGCCGTGATGCCCTGTAATAGCTCTTGGGCAATGTACCTTTTATCGTCTAGGCTCAGTAGTTTGAGCACCGCCTGCTGTCGCTTAGCGATGGCACTGCTACTGTGCCTAGAGCTACCGACTGATGGCGCCATGCCCACGGATGGTAATTCGGAGGAGGAGGTGGAGGAGGGGTGGGAGGAGGAGGCATAGTAGGCCTGAGAGACCTGGACCCAGGTAGGCCCCGCAATCCACGGCGTCGGCAGTATATGACCAGCCCCAGGGTCAGACTCGGTCCCAGCCACCACCAAGTTAACCCAATGTGCCGTCAGCGATACATAGTGGCCCTGCCCGGCAGCACTTGTCCATGTGTCCGTGGTCAGGTGGACCTTGTCAGAAACGTTGTTGGTCAGGGCACGGATGATGTTGTCTGATACATGCTGATGCAGGGTTGGGACGGCACATCAGGAAAAGTAGTGGCAGCTGGGGACCGAATACCGAGGGGCGGCCGCCGCCATGAGGTTGTGAAAGGCCTCGGTCTCTACCAGCCTATAGGGCAGCATCTCCAGGCTAAGTAGTTTGGAGATGTGGATGGTGAGGGCTTGGGCGTGTGGGTGGGTCGCACTGTACTTCCTCTTGCGCTCCAGCCTCTGGGGTATGGAGAGCTGAACGCTGCGCAAGGAGACATTGATGGATGCTGTGGAGGATCGTGGAGGCGAAGGTGTGGTTTTCGCACGGGAGGTGTTTGGGCCGGGGTCCTGGGCAGGGGGCTGACTAGCAGATGACACAGGGGAAGGAGCAGTGGTGTGCCCGGCCGGAGGTGAACGGCCTTGGTTCCATTGAGAGGGGTTTTTAGCATTCATATGCCTGTGCATACTGGTGGTGGTTAAGCTAGTAGTGGTGGAACCCCTGCTGATCCTGGTGTGGCACAGGCTGCACACCACAGTCCGTCGGTCATCTGGTGTTTCTTAAAAAAGAACCTCCAAACTTCCGAAAATCTAGCCCTCGCCATGGGAGCTTCCCTACGTGAAACATTTGGCGCTGATGCACCAGCTCTGGTCCTGCCTCTCCGTCTGGCCCCTCCACTGCCTCTTCCAACCTGTTCTCGTCAAGGACTCTCCTCCATCTCAGAAGCACTGTGTTCACCCGGCCTATCAACCCAGCTTGGGTCTGTCACCTCATCATCCTCCAATCCCTCAATCTGCTCCTCCCTCGGACTTCCTGCCCTGACAACAATTTCACCACTGTCTGACAACCGTGTCTCCTCATCGTCCGACACCTCTTTACACACTTCTTCCACTACGTCAACAATGTCATCATCACCCACAAACTGCGACCGGTGGAAAACCTGGGCATCGGAAAAGAAAACCTGGGCATCTGCAGCAACCGGACAAGTGGTTTGTGACTTTGTGAAGGGTCCAGAAAACAGTTCCTCAGAGTATGCTGGTTCAAATGCCAAATTTTCCTGGGAGGGGGCAGACTGGGGGAAGGAGGCTGATGTGGAGGAGCTGGAGGAGGGCTGATTTCGGTGACATGGGTGGACTGCGTGGAAGACTGACTGGTGGACAAATGGCTAGAAGCATTGTCCGCAATCCACGACATCACCTGTTCGCACTGTTCTGGCCTCAACAGTGCTCTACCACGGGTCCCAGTAACTTGAAACATGAACCTATGGATTGTATCTCTCCGGCGTCCCCCTGCTCCCTCATCAGCAGGTGGTGTCTCACCCCGCCCAGGACCACGGCCACTGACCCCTACAGTAGTTGGATGCCCACACCCTCGGCCTCTACCCCTAGCCCTCGGGTTCAACATTTTCAAAATTAAAGTGTAAACTGTAAAATTTTTTTGTGGTTCTTTTGTGTTTTTTTTTGTGGTTTTTTTGTGTTTTTTTTTTAAACAAAACAATGCTATCCTATTGCTATGGCTAGTTTCTAACCTACACTGACAGCACACAACAGGATTTTGTGCTGTGCCTGATAACTTTTAGTTTTAAAAAAAAAAAAGAAAAGAAAAAGCAGACTGTGCCTAATTCAATCAAACCCCTAATAAATGTAGGTGTTTGAGATGGATATGTGTGTCACTAAGAGCTATACAGAACGTTCGCAAGACTCCCTGCAAATTCGTCACAATATGGTACTAGCTGCACTACTAGTGCCAGCAAGGCCAGCCACAAGCAAATCAACAAAATATATATATATATAAATAACGTTATTGTAGGCCTAAGAAAGTCGGTTGGGTTCTTGTATGGCTAGTTTATAGCCTACACTGACAGCACACAACAACTGGATTTTAAGTCACTTTAAGTTTTGAAAAAAAAATAAAAAATCGTCAGACTGTGCTTTATTCAATCAAACCCCTAATAAATTGTCCCACTTAGGTGTTTGAGATGGATATGTGTGTCACTAAGAGCTAAATATAACGTTCGCAAGTCTCCCTGCAAATTCGTCACAATATGGTACTAGCTGCACTACTAGTGCCAGCAAGCCCAGCCACAAGCATAGAAAAAAAAATATTCTAGCCCTAAGAAGGGCTGTTGGGTTCTTGTAGAATCACTCCTGCCTAACAGTAAGCTAATAGAACACCCTAACGCTTTCCCTGACCAGCAGCAGCTCTCTCCCTAGCGGCATCCAGACAGAGAATGACGCGAGCAGCGCCGGCAGGGGCTAGTCTATTCCAGGGTCACCTGATCTGGCCAGCCAACCACTGCTATCTACGTGTACGGGTACCACGTCATGCTGGGTGGAGTGAAGAGTCTCCTGGCTTGTGATTGGCTCTGTTTCTGACCGCCAAAAATCAAAACGGCGGGAGCTGCCATTTTCTCGAGCGGGCGAAGTATTCGTCCGAGCAACGAGCAGTTTCGAGTACGCTAATGCTCGAACGAGCATCAAGCTCGGACGAGTGTGTTCGCTCATCTCTAGTTATGTCTAAGGGTGAGGTCACACAATGTGGCACATTTCCTTACCTGGGCCAGTCGCGATCCCGCGGTGCGTTGTCCGGCGCTGATTCGGGTCTGCCGGGATTCACTAAGGTCCGTGCGCCTGGTATCCAGCAGGTGTCGCTGCTGCGCCGAGGACTGCCGGAGTTCCCGTTCTTCGCCCCGGTGCATGTGAGTGAGTGATCTTGCGACACAAGTTTTTAAATTAAGCATTTTTTCCGAATCCGTTGGGTTGTCCGTTGGCCATGCCCCCGATTTCTGTTGTGTGAAAGCGGGCACCAATGCGCCACAATCCGATCGCGTTCACCAAAATCGCAGGGAAATTCGGAAATTTTCGGTAAATCCAACGAAACTGCGGTGTTCGAACCCTTATTAAATGAGCCCCATTGAGTTTTGGTTGTTTTTTTTATTGTGTTTTGAAACACATTACAGCAGCTGAGGATTTACAAAACACATGCGTTAACTTTGCATTTATATTGAGTAACCCCCCGTGTGGCCCCACCCTTAGCAACACTTGTGACCGCAGCCTCATATGTCGTCATCTCCCTGGGATGTGACTAGAGTGTTTAAAAATGGAGGACACAGCCTCAAATCTAAAATTAAAGTAGTCTCCACTCCCTCATATAACCCCCTCACATGGCTTGTGTTCTCTCCTGTATATAACCCCTCACCTGGCTTGTATCCCCTCCTGTATATAACCCCCTCACATGGCTTGTGTCCTCTCCTGTATATAACCCCTCACATGGCTTGTGTCCTCTCCTGTATATAACCCCTCACATGGCTTGTATCCTCTCCTGTATATAACCCCTCACATGGCTTGTGCCCTCTCCTGTATATAACCCCCTCACATGGCTTGTATCCCCTCCTGTATATAACCCCCTCACATGGCTTGTGTCCTCTCTTGTATATAACCCCTCACATGGCTTGTATCCTCTCCTGTATATAACCCCTCACATGGCTTGTATCCTCTCCTGTATATAACCCCTCACATGGCTTGTATCCCCTCCTGTATATAACCCCCTCACATGGCTTGTGCCCTCTCCTGTATATCACCCCCTCACATGGCTTGTATCCTCTCCTGTATATAACCCCTCACATGGTTTGTGTCCTCTCCTGTATATAACCCCCTCACATGGCTTGTATCCTCTCCTGTATATAACCCCTCACATGGCTTGTATCCTCTCCTGTATATAACCCTCTCACATGGCTTGTGTCATCTCCTGTATATAACCCCTCACATGGCTTGTGTCCTCTCCTGTATATAACCCCTCACATGGCTTGTGTCCTCTCCTGCATATAACCCCCTCACATGGCTGTATCCTCTCCTGTATATAACCCCCTCACATGGCTTGTGTCCACTCCTGTATATAACCCCTCACATGGCTTGTGTCCTCTCCTGTATATAACCCCTCACATGGCTTGTACCCTCTCCTGTATATAACCCCTCACATGGCTTATATCCTCTCCTGTATGTAACCTCTCACATGGCTTGTTTCCTCTCCTGTATATAACCCCTCACATGGTTTATATCCTCTCCTCAATATTTGCTTACAAAATGAACTTTTTCACCCAAAACACATTTCAACTTCATTGCAGGTGCCTTAAAAGGAGCAGCTGCCATGGTGTCAGTGATGGCTCCAGTAACACAGGTGCGGGTGCTGATGAGGACAGGGCTGGAGATCTATCTGTCATGATTAAGAAAGAATCACACCACTGGACACTTTAGAGGGGGCTGGTGCTTGGCATCATTGTTTCTCTTCTGTTAACCATGGTTATCTCTAAAGAAATACGTGCAGTCATCATTGCACTGCACAAAACTGGCCTAACAGGGAAGAGTATCGCAGCTAGAAGGACTGCACCTTAGTCAACAATCTATCGCATCAACAGGCCTTGACATTGCCTGTTAAAAAGGTGTTAATAATGTTATCATAAAACTGATTTGGAGCTAGTATTTTACCAAGGGTATTGGATTTCCTCGACACATAGCTACAACCTTTCTTTAAGATAGAAGTGAGGAAACAGCTGGTATGGGTTCTAACAGATTCATTAGGGTGGCACAGAGGTTAGCATTACAGCCTTGCAACGCTAGGGACCTGGGTTCCAGTCCTGGGGTCAACATCTGCAAAGAGTTTGTCTGCTCTCTCGGTGTTTGGGTGGGTTTCTTCCGGTTTCCTTCCACACTCCAAAACATACTGGTAGGTAGATTAGATTGTAAGCCCCATGGGGAAAGGGACCAGTTTGGAAAGCTCTGTGCAGCGCTGCCTAATCTGTGTGCGCTATATAAATAAATAAATTATTATTATTCTTTCAACCATACAATATGGAAAGTGTTCTCTTACTCTCAGGCCTCCCCTCAAATGCTTATACACCCTTCATTGTATGATAATTGCCTGGTAGACCGTGCACCCAGAACAGCATAAAGTAAATTACATGTTTCTGTCTTATCAATTAAGTGATGGGTCTATTTTCACTCTTGGTAAGTTTTTTTTTCTAATCTTTTTACATAAAACTGGAAAAATTCCATATGTTTATATAACTCTGGTTAAGAGCCAAGTTGTTGTTTTTTTTCTCCTGGGTCTTGTTGGATGCAGTGAATGTTTCAAAACGAGACAATCAACAATTGAATATTTCCATTACAGATTTTTATTGAGTTCCCATGAACATCTTTGCACAATAACTATGGGCAATACTGGCGAACAGCCTCTAAAAACACCCGTGAAGTCACCTGCCTGAGGTAAGCAGAGAAGGCAACAAGAAGTCATTAACTGATCTCACCCCATAAATATCCAACTTATATCCAACTACCAGACACAAGAACATCCAACTACCAGACACAAGAACATCCAACTACCAGACACAAGAACATCCAACTACCAGACACAAGAATATCCAACTACCAGACACAAGAATATCCAACACCAGACATAAGAACATCCAACGCCAGACACAAGAATATCCAACTACCAGACACAAGAATATCCAACACCAGACACAAGAACATCCAACACCAGACACAAGAATATCCAACTACCAGACACAAGAACATCCAACTACCAGACACAAGAACATCCAACTACCAGACACAAGAATATCCAACTACCAGACACAAGAATATCCAACACCAGACATAAGAACATCCAACACCAGACACAAGAATATCCAACACCAGACACAAGTACATCCAACACCAGACACAAGAACATCCAACTACCAAACACAAGAACATCCAACTACCAGACACAAGAACATCCAACTACCAGACACAAGAACATCCAACACCAGACACAAGAACATCCAACACCAGACACAAGAACATCCAACACCAGACACAAGAACATCCAACTACCAGACACAAGAACATCCAACACCAGACACAAGAATATCCAACTACCAGACACAAGAATATCCAACACCAGACATAAGAACATCCAACACCAGACACAAGAATATCCAACACCAGACACAAGAATATCCAACATCAGACACAAGAACATCCAACACCAGACACAAGAATATCCAACACCAGACACAAGAACATCCAACACCAGACACAAGAACATCCAACACCAGACACAAGAATATCCAACACCAGACACAAGAATATCCAACTACCAGACACAAGAACATCCAACTACCAGACACAAGAATATCCAACACCAGACACAAGAATATCCAACACCAGACACAAGAACATCCAACACCAGACACAAGAACATCCAACACCAGACACAAGAACATCCAACACCAGACACAAGAACATCCAACACCAGACACAAGAATATCCAACACCAGACACAAGAATATCCAACACCAGACACAAGAACTGAATCTTCTCTTAGAGCCAGGAGAAAGGTTGGGGTGAGTATCCAGACATATTATGCATTGATCTGGTAGCATGTGCATAACTGGGGGGAAATTATCTTAGTAAAAATACATATTTCTATTGTAATGAATCAAATTGCATTATCTTTCAATTTATACAGTTTTAATTGCAATAATATTTTTTGCCTTATACCATTCTATTGTTTATAGTATTCATATTTATCTCGGTATTGTTATTACTACTATATTATCTCTTGGTTTGACTGTTTTATTTTCAGGGTAATTTTATGTATTTGTGTGTCATCATGTGTTGTTTGTCACTGTTGTTGTTATTATTGTTTTAAGGACATCTACCACCAGGATGAGGGACTGTATGTAAATGAGCCTGAGGGGCTCCAGGCTCCATAGGTGTTAATTTAGCCTGGAGCCCCTCAGGCTCATTTGCATACAGTCCCTCATCCTGGTGGTAGATGTCCTTTAAGTTAACCATGGTTTTATTTTGCTACATATTTATAATGATTAATATCAATATTACTTATCACCATGGTTACTATTTTTATCATAAAGATTGAATACATGAATGTATATTTCCTTTACTACTATTACTAAATACTACCTTATTTACTAAAATAGTTTTATACTATAATCATAACTAAATAATGTAATTAGTTATATAATTCACCTAGAATATTTACTAAATGTACTTGTAATCACATTATATTTACCACAATTCCTAGTTTTTATTATTATATATTAAGTCTGAAAAATAAGCTTCTAAATTTGGGCTAATAATTACAAAAAACTAAGTGCCCCATCATAACTACGCCCGGTATGTCTGTTATTAAACGTTAAAGTATAAAACATGACAATAATCCTTAAATATATAACATAAACCAAGCACTGCTAATCCCTCCCCTGTTATATATAATGTATACAAAATATTTACAAAATCAATAATATTTACAATCTGTTGGTCCAGCGCCATTCACACCTCACACGACTATATATATACACACACCGTGCATAAGGCGAGTTTTTCAACACAAAAAACTAATTTCATTACTGGGGAGGCAGCATGGGACATTACTTTACTGGGGAGGCTGCATGGGATATATCATTGCTGGGTTGGGGGCCCCATTTGGCATTTCATTACTGTGGGAAAACTGCTTGGGGCATATCATTACTGGGGAGGCAGCATGGGATATATCATTACTGGGGAGGCTGCATGGGGCATTACATTACTGGGGAGGCTGCATGGGGCATTACATTACTGGGGAGGCTGCATGGGGCATTACATTACTGGGGAGGCTGCATAGGGCATTACATTACTGGGGAGGCTGCATAGGGCATTACATTACTGGGGAGGCTGCATAGGGCATTACATTACTGGGGAGGCTGCATAGGGCATTACATTACTGGGGAGGCTGCATGGGACATTTAATTACTGGGGAGGCTGCATGGGGCATTTCATTACTGAGGAGGCTGCATGGGGCATTTTATTACTGGGGAGGCTGCATGGGGCATTTCATTACTGAGGAGGCTGCATGGGGCATATAATCACTAGGTAGGCTGCATGGGGCATTTCATTACTGGAGGAGAACTGCATGGGGCATTACATTACTGATGAAGGCTGCATGGTGCATTTCATTACTGGGGAGGCTGCATTGGGCATATCATTACTGAGAAAGGCTGCTTAGGGCATTTCATTATTGGGGAGGCTGCATGGGGCATTTCATTACTGGGGGAGAACTGCATGGGGCATTTCATTACTGGGGAGGCTGCATGGGGCATTTCATTACTGGGGAGGCTGCATGGGGCATTTCATTACTGAGGAAGGCTGCATGAGGCATTTCATTAGTGGGGAGGCTGCATGGGGCATTTCATTACTGGGGGAGAACTGCATGGGGCATTACATTACTGGGGAGGCTGCATGGTGCATTACCTTACTGGGGAGGCAGCATGGGGCATTTCATTACTGGGGAGGCAGCATGGGGCATTTTATTACTGAGGGAGGCTACATAGGGCATTTCATTACTGATAAGGCTGCATGGGGTATATCATTTCTGGGGGGGGGGGGCTCCATGGGGCATTTCATTACTGGGGGAGAACTGCTTGTGGAATATCATTACTGGGTAGGCTGCATGGGGCATTTCATTACTGGGGATGCTGCATGGGGCATTTCATTACTGAGGAAGGCTGCATGAGGCATTTCATTAGTGGGGAGGCTGCATGGGGCATTTCATTACTGGGGGAGAACTGCATGGGGCATTACATTACTGGGGAGGCTGCATGGGGCATTACATTACTGGGGAGGCTGCAAGGGGCATTTCAATACTGAGGGATGCTGCATGGGGAATATCATAACTGGGGAGGCTGCATGGGGCATTTCAATACTGAGGGATGCTGCATGGGGAATATCATTACTGGGGAGGCAGCATGGGGCATATAATTACTGGGAAGGCTGCATGGGATATATCATTACTGGAAGGGCTCCATGGGGCATTTTATTTCTGGGGGAGGCAGCATGGAGCATTACATTACTGGGGAGGCTGCATGGGGCATATAATTACTGAGTAGGCTGCATGGGATATATCATTTCTGGGGGGGGGGGGCTCCATGGGGCATTTCATTACTGGGGGAGAACTGCTTGGGGCATTTCATTACTGGGGAGGCTGCATGGGGCATATATTAACTAGGGAGGCTGCATGGGGAATTACATTACTGGGGAGGCTGCATGGGGCATATCATTACTGAGGGAGGCTGCATGGGGCATTTCATTACTGAGGGAGGCTGCATGGGGCATTTCATTACTGAGGGAGGCTGCATGGGGCATTGCATTACTGGGGAGGCTGCATGGGGCATTTTATTACTGGGGAGGCTGCATGGTGCATTACCTTACTGGGGAGGCTACATGGGGCATATCATTACTGAGAAAGGCTGCTTAGGGCATTTCATTACTGGGGAGGCTGCATGAGATATATCATTACTGGGGAGGCTACATGGGGCATATAATTACTGAGTAGGCTGCATGGGGTATATCATTACTGGGGGAGAACTGCTTGGGGCATTTCATTACTCAGTAGGCTGCATGGGATATATCATTACTGGGGGAGAACTGCATGGGGCATTTCATTACTGAGGAAGGCTGCATGGGGCATATAATTACTGGGGAGGCTGTATGGGGTATATCATTACTGGGAGGGCTACATGGGGCATTTCATTACTGTGGGAGAATTGCTTGGAGCATATTATTACTGGGGAGGCTGCATGAGGCGTATAATTACTGGGGAGGCTGCATGGGATATATCATTACTGGGAGGGCTCCATGGGGCATTTTATTACTGGTGGAGCCTGCATGGAGCATGTCATTACTGGGGAGGCTGCAGGGGGCATTTCATTACTGGGGAGGCTGTATAGGACATTTAATTACAGTGGGAGAATTGCTTGGAGCATATCATTACTAAGGAGGCTGCATGGGATATATCATTACTGGGGGGGCTCCATGGGGCATTACATTACTGGGGAGGCTGCATGGGGCATATCATTACTGGGGAGGCTGCATGGGATATATCATTACTGGGGGGGCTCCATGGGGCATTACATTACTGGGGAGGCTGCATGGGGCATTTCATTACTGAGGAGGCTGCATGGGGCATTTCATTACTGAGGAGGCTGCATGGGGCATTTCATTACTGAGGAGGCTGCATGGGATATATCATTACTGGGGAGGATCTATGGGGCATTTCATTACTGTGGGAGAATTGCTTGGAACATATTATTACTGGGGAGGCTGCATGGGGCATTTTATTACTGGGGAAGCTGCATGTGGCATATCATTACTGGGGAGGCTGCATGGGATATATCATTACTGGGGAGGCTGCATGGGGCATTCAATTACTGGGGGAGAACTGCATGGGGCATATCATTACTGGGGAGGCTGCATGGGGCATATAATTACTGGGGAGGCTGCATGGGGCATATCATTACTGGGGAGGCTGCATTGGGCATATCATTACTGGGGAGGCTGCTTGGGGCATTTCATTACTGGGGAGGCTGCATGGGATATATCATTACTGGGGAGGATCTATGGGGCATTTCATTACTGAGGAGGCTATAGGGGGCATTTCATTACTGAGTAGGCTGCTTGGGGCATATCATTACTGGGGAGGCTGCATGGGGCATTACATTACTGGGGAGGCTGCATGGGGCATTACATTACTGGGGAGGCTGCATGGGGCATTTCATTACTGAGGAAGGCTGCATGGGGAATTACATTACTGGGGAGGCTGCATGGGGCATTTCATTACTGAGGGAGGCTGCATGGGGCATATCATTACTGGGGAGGTTGCATGGTGCATTTCATTACTGAGGGAGGCTGCATGGGGCATATCATTACTGGGGAGGTTGCATGGTGCATTTCATTACTGAGGAGGCTGCATGGGATATATCATTTAGGGGGAGCGGGTCCATGGGGCATTTCATTACTGGGAGAGAACTGCTTGGGGAATATCATTACTGGGGAGGCTACATGGGGCATATCATTACTGAGGAGGCTGCATGGGATATATCATTTAGGGGGAGCGGGTTCATGGGGCATTTCATTACTGGGAGAGAACTGCTTGGGGAACATCATTACTGGGGAGGCTACATGGGGCATATCATTACTGAGGAGGCTGCATGGGGCATATAATTACTGGGGAGGCTGCATAATATATATTATTACTGGGGGGCTTCATGGGGCATTTCATTACTGGGGAGGCTGCATGGGACATATAATTACTGGGGAGGCTGCATGGGACATATAATTACTGGGGAGGCTGCATGGGGTATATCATTACTGGGGGGCTTCATGGGGCATTTCATTACTGGGGAGGCTTCATGGGGCATTTCATCACTGGGGGAGAACTGCATAGGGCATATCATTACTGAGGAGGCTGCATTGGGCATTTCAGTACTGAGGAGGCTGCACGGAGCATTTCATTTCTGAGGGGCTCCATGGGGCATTACATTACTCCGGGAGCCTTTGACTTATGCATTTCTCACCCTAGGTTTATACTCAACTCAATAAGTTTTCACAGTTTTTTTGTGATAAAATGATGTGCCTCAGCTTATATTTGAGTGTATATATATTCATGATAATAATTAATAATAAATAAAACACCACAACCCCAATTTTCACAGCATCAACCAAACCTCTGAATAACAGAAAACAGCCACAAATTAACATAAATCACCTTCTCTTAATGACCCCATCCCAAAAATAACATCTCCCACACTTATAAGTGTACATTGTATATCCCCCTCTACTGCCCTCACATTCATCTAGGAGGCGGGAAGGGAGGGCAGGGCTGACAACCAGGACTTTTAGCTCAACATCTTTTCTGTGCACATAAGTTTGTAGATTTTGTGACCTTCGCAGTTAAGTCGTTTCCATCGTGGAGTCACCACTTTCACTCCTTCAAACCTTCTACGTCATTAAATAATTAATACCAAAGTTATAGACAATGACAAACTATTTAGTGATTTTCCTCTAGAATGTACATGGTTAAAATACCTTGTGCCATTAAACCATAAATGTATGTTATCAAAAATTCACAGGTTCAACAAAATGTGGCTTCCTGTATTGTGCTTGTGTTCCCTGGTGGTGTACAGTGCTGCAGAGGTAAGTCCATGGCAGATGTTATATCCTACTAATGATAGTATTATGTAGAGATGAGTGAGCACTAAAATGCTCGGGTACTCGTTACTCGAGACAAACTTTTCCCGATGCTCGAGTGCTCGTCTCGAATAACGAGCCCCATTGAAGTCAATGGGAGACTCGAGCATTTTTCACTGAAAGAACACAGTGAAGAACACATTGCAGATGTTCCGTACATCTGCTAACTTATCGGAAGACATGCGTGCCGAACGGTGTTCTTCATAATAGTATGTGAAGAACAATATGTGTGAAGAACACATTGCAGATGTATGGAAACATCTGCAATGTGTTCTTCACACATAATGGGGGTCATTTACTAAGGGCCTGATTCTCATTTTCCCGACGTTTTACCCGCATATTTCCGATTTGCGCTGATTTCCCCTGTATTGCCCCGGGATTTTGGCGCACGCGATCGGATTGTGGCGCATCGGCGCCGGCATGCACGCGACGGAAATGGGGGGGCGTGGCCGAGCGAAAAACCTGTTGTATTCGGAAAAACCGCCGCATTTAAAACAATAAAAGTGACGCTTGGGACACACTTACCTTCACTCAGCCGGCCTCGGTGTATTCAAGTGCGTTCAGATGCTTTTCAGCGCAGCAGCGCCACCTGGTGGACGGCGGAGGAACTACCTTGATGAATCCCGGCCAGACCCCAGAGAACGCGCCACTGGATCGCGAACGGACCGGGTAAGTAAATCTGCCCCATTGTTCTTTACATACTATTGTGAAGAACACTGTTCGACGCTCATGTCTTCGGATAAGTTAACAGATGTACGGAAACATCTGCAATGTGTTCTTCACTGTGTTCTTCACTTTACTGATCCTGTGTTCACTGTGTTAACTGTTTTCATTGTATTCTTCACTGTTCTTCACTGTGTTTTGTTAAGTAAATGTTCTATCTTGAGCAGGGGAAATACTCGTCCGAGCAACGAGCCTTTTCGAGTACGCTAATACTCGAGCATCAAGCTTGGACGAGTATACTCGCTCATCTCTAGTATTATGGAAACTGTCATTAGGCTTCTTGTAAGTCAAGCTTTATACATGTTCAGGAGAGGCCTGGATGCCTTTTTGGGGTGCAAAAATATCACAGGTTATGGAAAATAAAGGTTGGACTTGATGTCTTGCCTCTATTTCCAGCCTTATATAATATGATACTTTGTTAAAGGTGCTGACATTTAAGGTAGCTGAGAGACATTGGGGCACATTTACTTACCCGTCCCTGGCACGTTCCCCAATGTGCATTGCCGGACCAGAATGCACTGTGCCGTGATTCACTAAGATCGTGCGCCCGATATCCTGCATGTGTCGCTTCCCCGCTCAGGTCCTCCGGAGTTCACCTTCTTCTTTCTGGTGCATGTACCCTAAGAGCTTGTTCTTGCGACACAATTTGAATGTTAAATCTTGCGCTCAGTCCGAATTAGTCGAATTGTCCGTCAGCCCGCCCCCCCCTCCGGTTTCTGTCGCATTAAAGCAGCACAATCTGATCGCGTGTGACACCATCCCCTTCTAAATAGCTGTCACAGAGGAGCAAATCCCGAAAATTTCCCAAATTTCCCAAATCCGACTAAAGTGCCTTCCGCGGACCCTTAGTAAATAAGCTCCATTGTTTCCCTTATCCCTTACTGGAAAACATATTTGCACATTCCAGAATTCCCTAGTGGAGTGGCAATGGCTGGAAGTCTCCACACGCCTACAAAGTACAATGTAAGTTCCATCTTCATGGCCACAAGCTTTATCTTACACATGTCCCATGGTCCACCAAACCTAACATAAATTCGGAGGGTTTACCTTCACAATACACATATAAACTATGTACATTTTTTATTAACATGCAGTTAGGTCTCTGTAGTAAGTTTGTTAATTGTCTCTTACAGGTTGAAGTCCAATTAGATCAAATATCCACTTATAGACCCGAGATACAACAACAAATTCTGGACAGAGTCAACGGGTACCGAAGTATAGTGGAACCATCTGCACAGAACATGCTGAAAGTGGTAAGGTCATAATTTGCTCAGGGAAGGACAATAAAAATTGTTGGGGATTTAACTAGGAAATAGGTCACAGATATCAGGGGGCTCTATCGTGAGATCTTCCGGAAGCCAAGGGAGCAGGGAGCAATAGACTCTTTAGTAGTGATGAGCGGACCAGGCAAAATTTTAAAACCCTATCAGGGTCTGGATGGGGCGCTGAACCTGGACTTCTTCACCAGCCACACCCGCGATCAGTGCCACCATTTTGGGTAGGTTTGTCTTTCTCAATGACGATCTACGATGACTTTTCCAGTAGAGTTGAAAGAGTTTATCCCCACTATTAGTGCAAGAGCTAATGGTGGTGGTGGGGGGGGGGTTAAGTCTTCAATGGAAGTCAAGGTCAGGTTTAGGGGAACCCAAACCCTCAACGTTCAGTACCAAAGCCGAACTTTGCTGTTAAGGTCCGTTCATCGCTACTTTTTGCCTTTCGAAGAGGAGCTATGCATTACTAGAAATGCCAAATCTGCTCCCGTACACAAGAGATGGGATGAGGTGGGATTTATGGGTGGACACTTTTGATGTTGCATCATATTAACTGCGCATGCGCAGAACGACGGGGACTCGGACGTGGGCGTGCAGCTACGAGGAGCTGCGCACCGAAGATTAAATGGTAGGCGGAGTAACGTGACTACTGGGGCGTGGAGTAGCCACGAATATTAGCCTCATGTCCGGCTACTCCACGCCCCAGTAGCCGCATAAAAAAATTTACATATGCCTTCATTAAAGTTTTCTAAAAGATAGCCGGGACGTGAGTATTAGCCCAAAAAAGGGTTATCCTCACGTCCCATTCATCCACCTACCACCCCTTCTACCTTTATAGGTAGAATCGGGGTGGTAGGTGCCCTTTAAAGACTTACAAGATTTGTGTCTTGTCTGAGGGTTTGACTGATGGGACAACTAGAACCAAGGGGGAACCTAAATTCTCTTCTGCCTGATGCGACCTATAGAACGACATCTTCTGCACCCCACCCAATATTAATGTATCAGGGTATTTTTATTTTTTGGTAAGTGGGTTCACCATGCAGTGTCTCATACCACGCTGACCACAACTGTGTAGACACACTATTTTTAAGCTTTGTAGCAGATGACCGCACCTTGATGTTGCCTCCCATCTTGCCACAGGTGGTTCTGCCTGAGGCAAGTGGCTCAACTCACCTCATGACTGGTGCACTGCTGCCCAGCACACATTAATGGGGCGAGGCACAACCCTTGAGGTGCTCCCAAATGAATGACTTCCAGTAGTCAAAGAAGTCCCATAGAAGTGAGTGGAGCAAAATGTTGTAGCTCTCCATTATCATTTGGTGGCCTCGTGTACCCAGGAGGTATTAGCAGTCAGACACAGAATACGGATAAGTGTTATAAGTGTCCATTTTTGTAATTTAAATTTGTATTTGATTTTCTATAGCGGTGGGATACAGAGGCTGCAAAAACTGCTGCTGCCTGGGCCAACAAGTGTACATTCGACCATAGCCCAGAGAGTGAGAGAACCTTACCAACAGGTGAGTGAATCTGAAGCTTTGATCATTACATCCCATCTATATAGGAGAAGACCCAGCCCAAACATAATGACACTTTCTACATAAATACAGTCCCAGCACCAAACTTACTTCTTACATCTGGTATCCTGCCATACTATCAGAAAGTTCACAATATAGAAACCATACATGAAGGACAGTTACTTAATGTATATAGAACAATGACAAAACCAAAGGTGCTAAACCAGAACCAAACTATAGGTACAGGACAAGAGCAATGGTACCATGCAGAAATTATAGATAATTATGCAAATGAGCCTCAGGGGCTCGAGCCAATAGCCCCTCAGACACATTTGCATACTTTTTAGAAACTTTTTTTTGTAAAAACAAGGAAACAAGGTCCTAAGAATCTAAAACAAGAGCAGATCCTGCTAGAAGGGGTGCACACCAGGATGTCAGTGTGCTTGGTTTACAATCCTTCATCCTGGTGGTAGATAATAGTTACAAGTCAGATATTATTTATGAGATACCTCAAATAATTGTCTGAACAATGATGGTAGCATCAAGTTCAGAGCTATAGAGGATGATGAGATATGGAGTCTGGATGTCTGACGTTCAGCACATCCGCTCATCAGTGTAGTCCAAAGTAAAAGTACTTGCGGTCTCTACAACAGAAGAATGAGAGTAGTAGTTCTGTGTATTGTCCGTATACAGCACTATACAGCACAAAATTAAGAATATATAGGATGAGAAGGACCAGTTCTTGCTAATTGTAGTGTCAAAATACAGTTTGTGGGCAGTTTGGGCAGCCATGTGTCCCATCCAGGTCTCAGGCCATGGGCAGTTGCCCAAAGTGTACATTTTTTAACCCCTTTCCGCCAAAGGCCCTTTTTTGATTTTGCGTTTTCATTTTTCCCTCCCCACGTTTTTCCATGTTCATTGCTGTGTGAGGGCTTGTTTTCTGCGTAACAAATTGCACTTCCTAAGTGTCGGTATTGAATATTCCATACAGTGTACTGGGAAGCCGGAAAAAAAAAATTCCAAATGCAGTGAAAGTGGTGGTAAACCGCATTTGTGCCATTTTCTTGTGGGCTCGGATTTTACGGCTTTCACTGTGCACCCCAAATGACAGGTCACCTTTATTCTTTGGGTCGATGCAATAACGAAGATACCACATTTATACAGGTTTTATTGGGTTTTAATACAGTTTAAAAAAAATTAAAATGTACTGTAAAAAAAAAAAAATCTTAATTTTCTGGCGCTAATATCTTTGTGCTACTCCGGTGTACAGAGCTGTGTGTGGTGTCAATTTTTGCGATATGAGATGGCGTTTTCATTGCTACCCTATTGAGGACAGTACAGCCTTTTCATCACATTTAAATGAAATTTTTTATATGTTGCAAAATGTCGTAAAAAGTGACGTTTTGGACAATTGTTCGCTATTTTCCGTTACGGGGTTAAATGCCAGGAATAACTGTTGTCATAATTTAATAGATTGGACATTTTAGGATGTGGCGATATCAGTTTATGATTTTTACCGTTTATTTTTATATTAGTTCTAGGGAAAGGAGGGTGATTAGAATTTTTAGTTTTTTTTTTTTTTTAGCTTTTATTTACATTTTTGTACTACTTTTCATACCACCTAGGGTACTAAGTTGATACTGTCATACTACAGTCATAGAAACAGATCTTCACCAACCGGGTGTTACTGGTGAGTGTTTGCTGGAATATGCAGTAAACACTCACCTTATATGGAGAGGACATAGCCCATACATCCATAGCCGGCGTGTGATGCAGCCTTCACTACATTTATTAAGTGAAGTGTCTAAGGGATCTAGAGATGCAGGAGGAGGTGCCAGACGCCAGTCATTGGGGGTCATTTACTAAGGGCCCGATTCGCTTTTTCCCGACGTGTTACCCGAATATTTCCGATTTGCTCTGATTTTTCCTGAATTGCCCCGGGATTTTGGCACACGCGATCGGATTGTGGCGCATCGGCGGCGGCATGCACACGACGGAAATCGGGGATGTGGCCGAACGAAAACCCGACGGATTCAGGAAAACCGCCGCATTTAAAAAAAAAAAGTTTCGCTCGACATGCGCTTACCTTCACCCACGATTGGACGGTAAACTTCAGTGCATTCCGATGGTCTTCAGCGCAGCAGCGACACCTGGTGGACGTCGGAGGAACTGCCTTAGTGAATCCCTGCCGGACCCGAATCTAAAGCCGAGAATGCACCGCTGGATCGCGAATGGACCGGGTAAGTAAATCTGCCCCATTGTGTTAGGTCTAGTGAAGAGCGGACATCTCTGAGCCCGGACCAAGACTTCAGCTAGAAGTTCGGGTTCAGGATACATAGTGGGGCTCAACACCCAAGGGTAAAACACCCGCAATCTGTGCTGGCACTAATCATCAATGTTAACCCTAAATGGTTCCGACGTATGTAAACCACCACTTTTCCTAGAATCTTTACTTCCTGATGACGTCACGGGGAGTGATAGTCCTCGGGAAATTGGCGGCTTTGGTGGCATTTAATGCCAGCACCAATCACAGGTATTATCCGTTTGTCCGGGTTCAGACCTAAACCAAATGGTTCAAAGTTTAGCCGAACTTGTCAAACCAAATAAATCCCCTCATCCCTAGTTAAGGCATAACCCTAATAATGCATGAGTGTAATACACTTCTACAAATCTTTCTAGGCATTATTTGTGGTGAAAACCTCTACATGACCACTGTGTTTGTTGGCTGGGATGTAGCATTCGAAGCTTTTTGGAATGAAAAAGATAAATTTATATTTGGAAAAGGCGCAACATATCCAGGGGCTGAATATCTGCACTACACCCAGGTAAGACGCTGTTCACAATAGTAT
The DNA here is from genome assembly GCF_040894005.1 of Engystomops pustulosus. Classification (NCBI taxonomy): domain Eukaryota; kingdom Metazoa; phylum Chordata; class Amphibia; order Anura; family Leptodactylidae; genus Engystomops; species Engystomops pustulosus. The sequence continues at coordinate 214,502,263 of NC_092413.1, forward strand.
AACATGTCCTCACATAATGTCATGTTACATGTCCCACCCCGCTGACGGATCCCTCCTGTGCACCCAGTACTGTAGGTACATGGCAGGAGTGATCCCAAGACTAGTGATGAGCTGTCCGGGTCAAGTTCAGCAGACTAGTTGAAAAAAGGTTCACTTGAGTTACCCGAACTGACCACTAACATGGTTGCTAACGGTGCTTGCACGTGTTAACCCTTTAAATTACAGCTGGCACCAGAATTTAAACACCGCTGCAATTTTTTAGGGTTAACACTGAAGTTATCTGCGGGGAAAGCCTGAACGCTAGAAAACGGATTCATATACAATTCAGATTCCCCCCCCATCTCCCCCCATCCCCATTTAAGATCCCCACTTTTATTGCATTAGGTGTTGAGAGTTTCCAATACAGTGGCTACAGTGTCTGTATAACAGTACAAACCACAGTGTCCCCATTACCGTACAAGCCACAGTGTCCCCATTATAGTTCAAGCCACAGAGGGACAGATTTACTTACCCGGTCCATTCGAGATCCAGCGGCGCACTCTGTGTGGAGGATTCGGGTCCGACCTGGATTCACTAAGGTAGTTCCCCCGATGTCCACTAGGTGTCGCTGCTGCGCTGAAGTCCGTCGGAGTGCACTGAACTTCACTGCTCTACACTGGGTGCAGGTAAGCACGTGTCAAGCGACTGGTTTTTCCGAATCCGTACTTTTTTTTTACAGCCCCGCTCCCCGATTTCCGTTGCATGCATGCCGGTGCCGATGCGCCACAATCCGATTGCGTGCGCCAAAATCCCCGGGCAATTCAGGGAAAATCATCAAAATCGAAAATAATTGGATAATCCGTCTGTAAAACAGTGCCAGCCACAGTGTCCCCATTACCGTACAAGCCACAGTGTCCCCATTACCGTACAAGCCACAGTGTCACCATTACAGTACAAGCCACAGTGTCCCCATTACAGTACAAGCCACAGTGTCCCCATTACCGTACAAGCCACAGTGTCCCCATTACTGTACAAGCCACAGTGTCACCATTACAGTACAAGCCACAGTGTCCCCATTACAGTACAAGCCACAGTGTCCCCATTACAGTTCCAGTCAGTGTCCCCATTACAGTACAAGCCACAGTGTCCCCATTACCGTACAAGCCACAGTGTCCCCATTACCGTACAAGCCACAGTGTCACCATTACAGTACAAGCCACAGTGTCCCCATTACAGTTCAAGCCACAGTGTCCCCATTACAGTACAAGCCACAGTGTCCCCATTACAGTATAAGCCACAGTGTCCCCATTACAGTATAAGCCACAATGTCCCAATAACATTAAAAGCCACAATGTCCCCATTACAGTTCCAGTCAGTGTCCCCATTACAGTCCAAGCCACAGTGTCCCCATTACAGTAGAAGCCACAGTGTCCTCATTACAGTTCCAGTCAGTGTCCCCATTACAGTTCCAGTCAGTGTCCCCATTACAGTCCAAGCTACAGTGTCCCCATTACTTCCAAGCCAGTGTCCCCATTACAGTTCCAGTCAGTGTCCCCATTACAGTAGAAGCCACAGTGTCCCCATTACAGTTCCAGTCAGTGTCCCCATTACAGTCCAAGCCACAGTGTCCCCATTACAGTTCCAGACGCCCAGTATCCCCACAACCGTTTCAGCTACAACACATTGGAGGTCATTTATTTTTTTTTTTTCTTTTGCCATTGCTTGGTAAATGGCTGTTTTGCACCTATTTTGCGCACCTCGACTTGCCGTGTGTTGTTGCGCCCTATTTGTTATTACATTGCGCCTTTTTACAGATGTTTGCACCCAATTTTTAATACTATTGCGGCTAAATGGGTGCAAATATTTGCACAATAACACGTCAGTCATTACCAGGCTTATCAAAGGCAATGGTGTGATTTGCGCAACTAATTGCGCCTTTTTTAAAATTTGCGCCTAATAAGGCTCAAAAAAACCCCTGCATTTGACAAAGAGCCGAAACAACAAAAACAAATGAGGTGCAAAAAATAGACTCACAACAGACACAAAAAGAGCGCAGAGGAGGGGGAAATAAGATAAATGACCCCCATTGTAGCGTTGTCAGTTAACACAAACCGATTCCGCCTGTACATGGTTCTTGTGATTGGCACCGTTATGTAAACCTTGTATAATTGGCACAGTCACACAATGCACCAAAGCCACACATGGCCCCCCATGACAACGTCAACGTCAGGTTATGGGAGCATTATCTCACCTCCTGGAGCCCTTTTCGGACAAGACTGGGACGAGTTTCCAGGCCAAGAAATCTCACCATGGAGCCCTTAACTGGTCTAGTATAAACTCAAAGGGGTGCAGGTAAGCATGTGTCAAGCGACCGTTTTTTCCGAATCCGTACTTTTTTTTTACAGCCCCGCCCCCCGATTTCCGTTGCATGCATGCCGGCGCCGATGCGCCACAATCCGATTGTGTGCGCCAAAATCCAGGGGCAATTCAGGGAAAATCATCAAAATCGGAAATATTCGGATAACCCATCTGTAAAACAGTGCCAGCCACAGTGTCCCCATTACAGTACAAGCCACAGTGTCCCCATTACAGTAGAAGCCACAGTGTCCCCATTACAGTACAAGCCACAGTGTCCCCATTACAGTAGAAGCCAGAGTGTCCCCATTACAGTACAAGCCAGAGTGTCCCCATTACAGTACAAGCCACAGTGTCCCCATTACCGTACAAGCCACAGTGTCCCCATTACAGTACAAGCCACAGTGTCCCCATTACAGTACAAGCCACAGTGTCCCCATTACAGTACAAGCCACAGTGTCCCCGTTACAGTACAAGCCAGAGTGTCCCCATTACAGTACAAGCCACAGTGTCCCCATTACAGTACAAGCCACAGTGTCCCCATTACAGTAGAAGCCACAGTGTCCCCATTACAGTACAAGCCAGAGTGTCCCCATTACAGTACAAGCCACAGTGTCCCCATTACAGTACAAGCCACAGTGTCCCCATTACAGTACAAGCCACAGTGTCCCCATTACAGTACAAGCCACAGTATCCCCATTACAGTAGAAACCACAGTGCCCCCATTACAGTTCAAGCCACAGTGTCCCCCATTACAGTACAAGCCACAGTGTCCCCATTACAGTAGAAGCCACAGTGTCCCCATTACAGTACAAGCCACAGTGTCCCCATTACAGTAGAAGCCACAGTGTCCCCATTACAGTTCAAGCCACAGTGTCCCAATAACATTAAAAGCCACAGTGCCCCCATTACAGTTCCAGTCAGTGTCCCCATTACAGTCCAAGCCACAGTGTCCCCATTACAGTCCAAGCCACAGTGTCCCCAATACAGTCCAAGCCACAGTGTCCCCATTAATAATGGGGATAAGATAAATGACCCCATTGTAGCATTGTCAGTTCACACAAACCGATTCCGCCTGTACATGGTTCTTGTGATTGGCACCGTTATGTAAACCTTGTATAATTGGCACAGTCACACAATGCACCAAAGCCACACATGGCTCCCCACGACAACGTCAACGTCAGGTTATGGGAGCATTATCTCACCTCTTGGAGCCCTTTTCAGACAAGACGGGGACGAGTTTCCAGGCCAAGAAATCTCACCATGGAGCCCTTAACTGGTCTAGTATAAACTCAAAGAGAATGCATGTGGTAATAGAAATGGGGGATTTTTGGGGCTCCTCCAGGATGGAGGAATGTGGAAGCTTTGTCTCACCTGCTGGATCCCCCTCCGGAGTTTCCTGGGGTCTGGTCCCAATCACGGAAAAATTTCTGCAAAGACCAGAAAGAGTCTTTCCAAAAGTAGCTTCCCTCCTGGAGCCTGGGAGAACCGGGTCCTTTTGTTGTTGAACTTCTAAGAAGGGACTTCATATATATTTCCACGTCGTTCAATTTGATTCGCTCATCTCTAATCACAACCAAAAAAAATGTATTTTCTCCCTTATCTTTTACAAGTGAATAACATGTACTTCCCCCCCCCCTACCCTCTTTTCAGCTTTGTTGGTATTTATCCCATCGGCTCGGGTGTGCAGTTGCTTACTGTCCAACCGGAGCATACAGGTGGTTCTTCGTGTGCCATCAGTGTCCAAGGTAAGTACCTTACCGTATCCAATTCTGTATTGTGTCTCCATTATTGCTCTATGACTTCAAAATATACATTCTGTTTCATTTTTTACCTTTATTTAAAACTATCTGTAGATCCCGGTGCTGCCCGGAATAGGAAATAACTCCTCTTCACTATAACAAAATAGAATGGGTTAACAAAAAATATTTTATATGTATCTATCTCTCTCTCTCTCTGACTCTCACTGTGTCTCTCTGACTCTCACTGACTGTCTCTGACCTTCTCTTTTTCTCACTGTCTCTTTCAATGACTGTCTCTGACCGTCTCTTTCAGTGACTGTCTCTGACCGTCTATTTCAGTGACCGTCACTGACTGTCTCTCTCTATGACATTCCCTTTCTCTGAACGCCTCTTCAGTGACTGTCTCTGACTATCTCTTTCTGTTACTGTCTCTGACCATCTCTGTCTATGACATTCTCTTTCTCTGAATGCCTCTTCAGTGACTGTCTCTGACTATCTCTTTCTGTGACTGTCTCTGACCATCTCTGTCTATGACATTCTCTTTCTCTGAACGCCTCTTCAGTGACTGTCTCTGACTATCTCTTTCTGTGACTGTCTCTGACCATCTCTGTCTATGACATTCTCTTTCTCTGAACGTCTCTTCAGTGACTGTCTCTGACTATCTCTTTCAGTGGCTGTCTATGACTTTGTCACTTTGTCTAGGGAGATTTATCAGAAGAGTCTGAGAGCAGAACTGCTCTACTTGGCCATGGCGAGCAATCAGAGCTCAAGATTAATTTTCCCACAGCTGATTGGTTTCCATGGGCAACTGGAACAGTTTATCTCAGACATTTCTGATAAATCTCCCCCATATCTCTGTATCTCTATCCATCTTGCCTCACACATAAGCGTCTTATACTCATTGCCTATAGTAACCAATCACAGCTCAGAGCTCATGTTAATGACCGGTGGCAGAATAGCAGCCAATCACGGCTCAGCATCTAACTGCCCTGGCAGCAGCAGACAATGGCTTCTGTAAATGGTGGTTAATAAGTGTATTTTGGAAATCGTAGGGTTAAAATTGGAAAAATGGGTGAGATAGAAGAAACTTTTTTATCCTTTAATCCACTAAATGGGGATTCAACAGAGTTCATTGATGGACTTTGCTGTGCACCTAGGGCAGTGCTTCAGAAGAACATGGCAGGGAATGTATGTGTTCTGCTGTTTTATGTGCTCAGCCGCGCTATCACCGCTGATTGTAAAAGCTCTTATCCCGGGTGTTTAACCCCTTATACATTGTGGTCAAACATGGACTGCAGTGTCTAATTGGCTTTGAGTAAAAGGTCTACCTTTGTTACTATCAGCAACCTGCAGCAGCAATCGCTGGGTTCTGATGCTTCACACAGCAGCCGGGAGTACATTAAAGCACAGACATTTTGGTATTTTTTTGGTTTTTATCAAGTCTTTCAAGAAATTAAAAAAAAAAAAAATCTAAGGAAAAACAATGGCCAAACTCACGTTATCGTACAAAAAAATTGGATTGAATGGGATCGAAAAGTTTAATGAACTCCTTGGTTGTACAAATAAAAAAAAATGAAGGTCTTGATGCAAAAAACAAGCCCTCACAGAGTATAATTGGCAAACCATTGCAAAAGTTATGGCACTTGAAGCAGATGATGCGGGGAAAAAAAGGGGTTTTAAGGGTTGTAAATTTAGTGAAAACATTTTTGTAAAAGTTTATTCTATGGACCCAGAGAAAAAAGTTTTCTTTTGTTATGAAGAAGGTAAATGAAACAAAATGTTATCAGTAAAAAAAAAGGCAGATCCCCATCGTTTCTTAGATATACTGTAAAGAAAAAAAGTTCATCAGGACAATGGGGGTCATTTACTTAGGGTTTGATTCGCGTTTTCCCGACGTGTTACCCGAATATTTCCGATTTGCGTCGATTTTCCCTGAATTGCCCCGGGATTTTGGCGCATGCAATCGGATTGCGGCGCCTCGGCGCCGGCATGCACACAACGGAAATCGGGGGGCGTGGCCGAACGAAAAACCCGACGGATTCGGAAAAACTGCCGCATTAAAAAAAAAAAGTGTCGCGGGACTCGCGCTTACCTTCACTAGGAATAGGCCGGTAAACTTCAGTGCATTCCGGCGGGCCTCGGGGAACTTCAGCGCAGCAGCGCCACCTGGTGGACGCCGGAGGAATTACCTTAGTGAATTCCAGCCGGACCCAAATCCACCGCAGAGAACGTGCCGCTGGATCGCGAATGGACCGGGTAAGTAAATCTGCCCCAATATGTGAAATCCAAATCTTTGCCATTAAAACAAATACAGTTTGACCTGTAAAAAACAAGACCTCGTGCAGACCCCCTTTCATTCCCGGGTCACGACATTGACAAAAATGAATCTCATATGGCAGTTACACCCCAATGGCCCATAGACCGCACTAGTATATACTGTTAAGAGGGAACTTCACTAAGTTGCTCTTAATTATCTGTTTCAGAGGGAATATTGTTCCCACTGAATATCCGTATGTGTCTGGAACATCCTGTGGAGCCTGCTCCAACGACTGCGATGATAAGTTGTGCAGTAAGTATTTTCATTAAAAACCAAATTATTTTTATGTAATTTTTTAGACTCTTTTTGGGGCATTACAATTTTTGCCACTTTTTGTGGACTTTTTGTAAAGTGCGCTGAAGCGGGCAAGACTTTTTTTTTTCATCAGTAAGACACATTTATCTTCTATTCCAGATGTTCTAAATGTTGCAAATTTAATACACCACCTGCAATGTAATACACCCCCTACACTGTAATACACCCCCTGCACTGTAATATACCCCCTGCACTGTAACATACCGTCTACACTGTAATACACCCCCTGCACTGTAATATACCCCCTACACTGTAATATACCCCCTACACTGTAATACACCCCCTGCACTGTAATATACCCCCTACACTGTAATACACCCCCTGCACTGTAACATACCGTCTACACTGTAATACACCCTGTACACTCTAATATACCCCCTACACTGTAATACACCCCCTACACTGTAATATACCGTCTACACTGTAATACACCCATTACAATGTAATACACCCTGTACACTGTAATATACCCCTTCACTGTAATACACCCTCTACACTGTAATACACCCCCTGCACTGTAATACACAGTGTAATATTAATAGTGTAATATTGTAATATTACAGTGTAGAGGGTATATTACAGTGTAAGGGGTATATTACATTTTAGGGGGTATATTACAGTGCAGGGGGTATATTACAGTGTAGGGGGTGTATTACAGTGTAGGGGGTACATTACAGTGTAGAGGGTGTATTACAGTGTAGAGAGTGTATTACAGTGTAGAGGGTATATTACAGTGTAGGGGTGTATTACAGTGTAGGGGGTGTATTAGAGTGTACAGGGTGTATTACAGTGTAGGGGGTTATACAGTGTAGGGGGTGTATTACAGTGCAGGGGGTGTATTACAGTGTAGGGGGTATATTACAGTGTAGAGAGTGTATTACAGTGTAGGGGGTATATTACAGTGTAGAGGGTGTATTACATTGTAATGGGTGTATTACAGTGTAGACGGTATATTACAGTGTACAGGGTGTATTACAGTGTAGAGGTTTTATTACAGTGTAGAGGGTGTATTACAGTGTAGAGGGTGTATTACGGTGTAGACGGTATATTAAAGTGTATGGGGTGTATTACAGTGTAGGGGGTGTACTGCAGTATAGACGGTATATTACAGTGTAGGGGGTGTATTACAGTGTAGAGGGTATATTACAGTGTAGAGGGTGTATTACAGTGTAGACGGTATATTACAGTGTAGAGAGTGTATTACGGTGTAGAGGGTGTTTTACAGTGCAGGGGGTGTATTACAGTGTAGATGGTGTATTACAGTGCAGGGGGTGTATTACAGTGTAGGGGGTGTATTACAGTGTAGGGGGTTTATTACAGTGTAGGGGGTATATTACAGTGTAGAAGGTGTATTACAGTGTAGAGAGTGTATTACAGTGTAGGGGGTGTATTACAGTGTAGAGGGTATATTACAGTGTAGAGGGTGTATTACGGTGTAGAGGGTGTATTACAGTGTAGAGGGTGTATTACAGTGTATGGGGTGTATTACAGTGTAGGGGGTGTATTACAGTGTAGAGGGTATATTACAGTGTAGAGGGTGTATTACAGTGCAGGGGTTGCATTACAGTGTAGATGTAGTATTACAGTGTAGGGGGTATATTACAGTGCAGGGGGTGTATTACAGTGCAGGGGTTGCATTACAGTGTAGATGTAGTATTACAGTGTAGGGGGCGTATTACAGTGTAGGGGGTGTATTACAGTGCAGGGGGTGTATTACAGTGTAGAGGGTGTATTACAGTGTAGGGGGTGTATTACAGTGTAGGGGGTATATTACAGTTTACAGGGTGTATTACAGTGTACGGGGTTTATTACAGTGCAGGGGTATATTACAGTGTAGAGGGTATATTACAGTGTAGAGGTTTTATTACAGTGTAGAGGGTGTATTACAGTGTTGAGGGTGTATTACAGTGCAGAGGGTTTATTACAGCGCAGGGGGTATATTACAGTGCAGGGGGTGCATTACAGTGTAGATGTAGTATTACAGTGTAGGGGGCGTATTACAGTGCAGGGGGTTATACAGTGTAGAGGGTGTATTACAGTGTAGAGAGTGTATTACGGTGTAGAGGGTGTATTACAGTGTAGACGGTATATTACAGTGTACAGGGTGTATTACGGTGTAGAGGGTGTATTACAGTGCAGGAGGTGTATTACAGTGTAGACTGTATATTACAGTGTAGAAGGTGTATTACAGTGTACGGGGTTTATTACAGTGCAGGGGGTATATTACAGTGTAGAGGGTATATTACAGTGTAGAGTGTATATTACAGTGTAGAGGGTGTATTACAGTGTATACAGGTATATTACAGTGTAGAGGGTATATTACAGTGTAGGGGGTGTATTACAGTGCAGGGGGTGTATTACAGTGTAGGGGGTGTATTACAGTGTAGGGGGTGTATTTCAGTGCAGGGGGTGTATTACAGTGTAGGGGGTGTATTTCACTGCAGGGGGTGTATTACAGTGTAGGGGGTGTAGTACAGTGTAGAGGATATATTACAGTGTAGGGGTGTATTACAATGTAGGAGGTATATTGCAGTGTAGAGGGTGTATTACAGTGTATTGGGTGTATTACAGTGTAGGAGGTATATTACAGTGTAGGGGGTGTATTACAATGTAGGAGGTATATTACAGTGTAGAGGGTATATTACAGTGTACAGGGTGTATTACGGTATAGAGGGTGTATTACAGTGCAGGAGGTGTATTACAGTGTAGACTGTATATTACAGTGTAGAAGGTGTATTACAGTGTACGGGGTTTATTACAGTGCAGGGGGTATATTACAGTGTAGAGGGTATATTACAGTGTAGACGTTTTATTACAGTGTAGAGGATATATTACAGTGTAGAGGGTATATTACAGTGTAGGGGGTGTATTACAGTGCAGGGGGTGTATTACAGTGTAGGGGGTGTATTTCAGTGCAGGGGGTGTATTACAGTGTAGGGGGTGTATTACAATGTAGGAGGTATATTTAAGTGCAGGGGGTGTATTACAGTGTAGGGGGTGTATTTCAGTGCAGGGGGTGTATTACAGTGTAGAGGGTATATTACAGTGTAGAGGGTATATTACAGTGTAGAGGGTGTATTACAGTGTAGTGGGTGTATTACAATGTAGGAGGTATATTACAGTGCAGGGGGTGTATTACAGTGTAGTGGGTGTATTACAATGTAGGAGGTATATTACAGTGCAGGGGGTGTATTACAGTGTAGAGGGTGTATTACAGTGTAGGGGGTGTATTACAGTGCAGGAGGTATATTACAGTGTAGAGGGTGTATTACAGTGTAGAGGATATATTACAGTGTCCAGGGTGTATTACAATGTAGGAGGTATATTACAGTGTAGTGGGTGTATTACAATGTAGGAGGTATATTACAGTGTAGGGGGTGTATTACAATGTAGGAGGTATATTACAGTGTAGGGGGTGTATTACAATGTAGGAGGTATATTACAGTGCAGGGGGTGTATTACAGTGTAGTGGGTGTATTACAATGTAGGAGGTATATTACAGTGTAGGGGGTGTATTACAGTGCAGGAGGTATATTACAGTGTAGAGGGTGTAGTACAGTGTAGAGGATATATTACAGTGAAGGGGTTGTATTACAGTGTAGAGGATATATTACAGTGTCCAGGGTGTATTACAATGTAGGAGGTATATTACAGTGTAGGGGGTGTATTACAGTGTAGGGGGTGTATTACAATGTAGGAGGTATATTACAGTGTAGAGGGTATATTACAGTGTACAGGGTGTATTACGGTATAGAGGGTGTATTACAGTGCAGGAGGTGTATTACAGTGTAGACTGTATATTACAGTGTAGAAGGTGTATTACAGTGTACGGGGTTTATTACAGTGCAGGGGGTATATTACAGTGTAGAGGGTATATTACAGTGTAGACGTTTTATTACAGTGTAGAGGATATATTACAGTGTAGAGGGTATATTACAGTGTAGGGGGTGTATTACAGTGCAGGGGGTGTATTACAGTGTAGGGGGTGTATTTCAGTGCAGGGGGTGTATTACAGTGTAGGGGGTGTATTACAATGTAGGAGGTATATTTAAGTGCAGGGGGTGTATTACAGTGTAGGGGGTGTATTTCAGTGCAGGGGGTGTATTACAGTGTAGAGGGTATATTACAGTGTAGAGGGTATATTACAGTGTAGAGGGTGTATTACAGTGTAGTGGGTGTATTACAATGTAGGAGGTATATTACAGTGCAGGGGGTGTATTACAGTGTAGGGGGTGTATTACAGTGTAGGGGTGTATTACAGTGCAGGAGGTATATTACAGTGTAGAGGGTGTATTACAGTGTAGAGGATATATTACAGTGTCCAGGGTGTATTACAATGTAGGAGGTATATTACAGTGTAGTGGGTGTATTACAATGTAGGAGGTATATTACAGTGTAGGGGGTGTATTACAATGTAGGAGGTATATTACAGTGTAGGGGGTGTATTACAATGTAGGAGGTATATTACAGTGTAGGGGGTGTATTACAGTGCAGGAGGTATATTACAGTGTAGAGGGTGTAGTACAGTGTAGAGGATATATTACAGTGAAGGGGTTGTATTACAGTGTAGAGGATATATTACAGTGAAGGGGTTGTATTACAGTGTAGAGGATATATTACAGTGTCCAGGGTGTATTACAATGTAGGAGGTATATTACAGTGTAGTGGGTGTATTACAATGTAGGAGATATATTACAGTGCAGGGGGTGTATTACAGTGCAGGGGGTGTATTACAATGTAGGAGGTATATTACAGTGCAGGGGGTGTATTACAGTGTAGTGGGTGTATTACAATGTAGGAGGCATATTACAGTGCAGGGGGTGTATTACAGTGTAGGGGGTGTATTACAGTGTAGTGGGTGTATTACAATGTAGGAGGCATATTACAGTGCAGGGGGTGTATTACAGTGTAGGGGGTGTATTACAGTGTACAGGGTTTATTACAGTGTAGGGGGTATATTACAGTGTAGAAGGTGTATTACAGTGTAGAGAGTGTATTACAGTGTAGGGGGTGTATTACAGTGTAGAGGGTATATTACAGTGTAGAGGGTGTATTACGGTGTAGAGGGTGTATTACAGTGTAGAGGGTGTATTACAGTGTATGGGGTGTATTACAGTGTAGGGGGTGTATTACAGTGTAGAGGGTATATTACAGTGTAGAGGGTGTATTACAGTGCAGGGGTTGCATTACAGTGTAGATGTAGTATTACGGTGTAGGGGGCGTATTACAGTGTAGGGGTGTATTACAGTGCAGGGGGTGTATTACAGTGTAGAGGGTGTATTACAGTGTAGGGGGTGTATTACAGTGTAGGGGGTATATTACAGTGTACAGGGTGTATTACAGTGTACGGGGTTTATTACAGTGCAGGGGTATATTACAGTGTAGAGGGTATATTACAGTGTAGAGGTTTTATTACAGTGTAGAGGGTGTATTACAGTGTTGAGGGTGTATTACAGTGCAGAGGGTTTATTACAGCGCAGGGGGTATATTACAGTGCAGGGGGTGCATTACAGTGTAGATGTAGTATTACAGTGTAGGGGGCGTATTACAGTGCAGGGGGTTATACAGTGTAGAGGGTGTATTACAGTGTAGAGAGTGTATTACGGTGTAGAGGGTGTATTACAGTGTAGACGGTATATTACAGTGTACAGGGTGTATTACGGTGTAGAGGGTGTATTACAGTGCAGGAGGTGTATTACAGTGTAGACTGTATATTACAGTGTAGAAGGTGTATTACAGTGTACGGGGTTTATTACAGTGCAGGGGGTGTATTACAGTGTAGACGGTATATTACAGTGTAGAGGGTGTATTACAGTGTAGAGAGTGTATTACGGTGTAGAGGGTGTATTACAGTGTAGATGGTATATTACAGTGTACAGGGTGTATTACGGTGTAGAGGGTGTATTACAGTGCAGGAGGTGTATTACAGTGTAGAATGTATATTACAGTGTAGAAGGTGTATTACAGTGTACGGGGTTTATTACAGTGCAGGGGGTATATTACAGTGTAGAGGGTATATTACAGTGTAGAGTGTATATTACAGTGTAGAGGGTGTATTACAGTGTATACAGGTATATTACAGTGTAGAGGGTATATTACAGTGTAGGGGGTGTATTACAGTGCAGGGGGTGTATTACAGTGTAGGGGGTGTATTACAGTGTAGGGGGTGTATTTCAGTGCAGGGGGTGTATTACAGTGTAGGGGGTGTATTTCACTGCAGGGGGTGTATTACAGTGTAGGGGGTGTATTACAATGTAGGAGGTATATTGCAGTGTAGAGGGTGTATTACAGTGTATTGGGTGTATTACAGTGTAGGAGGTATATTACAGTGTAGGGGGTGTATTACAATGTAGGAGGTATATTACAGTGTAGAGGGTATATTACAGTGTACAGGGTGTATTACGGTGTAGAGGGTGTATTACAGTGCAGGAGGTGTATTACAGTGTAGACTGTATATTACAGTGTAGAAGGTGTATTACAGTGTACGGGGTTTATTACAGTGCAGGGGGTATATTACAGTGTAGAGGGTATATTACAGTGTAGACGTTTTATTACAGTGTAGAGGATATATTACAGTGTAGAGGGTATATTACAGTGTAGGGGGTGTATTACAGTGCAGGGGGTGTATTACAGTGTAGGGGGTGTATTTCAGTGCAGGGGGTGTATTACAGTGTAGGGGGTGTATTACAATGTAGGAGGTATATTTAAGTGCAGGGGGTGTATTACAGTGTAGGGGGTGTATTTCAGTGCAGGGGGTGTATTACAGTGTAGAGGGTATATTACAGTGTAGAGGGTATATTACAGTGTAGAGGGTGTATTACAGTGTAGTGGGTGTATTACAATGTAGGAGGTATATTACAGTGCAGGGGGTGTATTACAGTGTAGTGGGTGTATTACAATGTAGGAGGTATATTACAGTGCAGGGGGTGTATTACAGTGCAGGAGGTATATTACAGTGTAGGGGGTGTATTACAGTGCAGGAGGTATATTACAGTGTAGAGGGTGTATTACAGTGTAGAGGATATATTACAGTGTCCAGGGTGTATTACAATGTAGGAGGTATATTACAGTGTAGTGGGTGTATTACAATGTAGGAGGTATATTACAGTGTAGGGGGTGTATTACAATTTAGGAGGTATATTACAGTGCAGGGGGTGTATTACAGTGTAGTGGGTGTATTACAATGTAGGAGGTATATTACAGTGTAGGGGGTGTATTACAGTGCAGGAGGTATATTACAGTGTAGAGGGTGTAGTACAGTGTAGAGGATATATTACAGTGAAGGGGTTGTATTACAGTGTAGAGGATATATTACAGTGTCCAGGGTGTATTACAATGTAGGAGGTATATTACAGTGTAGGGGGTGTATTACAGTGTAGGGGGTGTATTACAATGTAGGAGGTATATTACAGTGTAGAGGGTATATTACAGTGTACAGGGTGTATTACGGTATAGAGGGTGTATTACAGTGCAGGAGGTGTATTACAGTGTAGACTGTATATTACAGTGTAGAAGGTGTATTACAGTGTACGGGGTTTATTACAGTGCAGCGGGTATATTACAGTGTAGAGGGTATATTACAGTGTAGACGTTTTATTACAGTGTAGAGGATATATTACAGTGTAGAGGGTATATTACAGTGTAGGGGGTGTATTACAGTGCAGGGGGTGTATTACAGTGTAGGGGGTGTATTTCAGTGCAGGGGGTGTATTACAGTGTAGGGGGTGTATTACAATGTAGGAGGTATATTTAAGTGCAGGGGGTGTATTACAGTGTAGGGGGTGTATTTCAGTGCAGGGGGTGTATTACAGTGTAGAGGGTATATTACAGTGTAGAGGGTATATTACAGTGTAGAGGGTGTATTACAATGTAGGAGGTATATTACAGTGTAGTGGGTGTATTACAATGTAGGAGGTATATTACAGTGCAGGGGGTGTATTACAGTGTAGTGGGTGTATTACAATGTAGGAGGTATATTACAGTGCAGGGGGTGTATTACAGTGTAGGGGGTGTATTACAGTGTAGGGGGTGTATTACAGTGCAGGAGGTATATTACAGTGTAGAGGGTGTATTACAGTGTAGAGGATATATTACAGTGTCCAGGGTGTATTACAATGTAGGAGGTATATTACAGTGTAGTGGGTGTATTACAATGTAGGAGGTATATTACAGTGTAGGGGGTGTATTACAATGTAGGAGGTATATTACAGTGTAGGGGGTGTATTACAATGTAGGAGGTATATTACAGTGCAGGGGGTGTATTACAGTGTAGTGGGTGTATTACAATGTAGGAGGTATATTACAGTGTAGGGGGTGTATTACAGTGCAGGAGGTATATTACAGTGTAGAGGGTGTAGTACAGTGTAGAGGATATATTACATTGAAGGGGGTGTATTACAGTGTAGAGGATATATTACAGTGTCCAGGGTGTATTACAATGTAGGAGGTATATTACAGTGTAGGGGGTGTATTACAATGTAGGAGGTATATTACAGTGCAGGGGGTGTATTACAGTGTAGTGGGTGTATTACAATGTAGGAGGCATATTACAGTGCAGGGGGTGTATTACAGTGTAGGGGGTGTATTACAGTGTAGAGGGTGTATTACAATGTAGGAGATATAATACAGTGTAGGGGGTGTATTACAATGTAGGAGGTATATTACAGTGCAGGGGGTGTATTACAGTGTAGTGGGTGTATTACAATGTAGGAGGCATATTACAGTGCAGGGGGTGTATTACAGTGTAGGGGGTGTATTACAGTGTAGTGGGTGTATTACAATGTAGGAGGCATATTACAGTGCAGGGGGTGTATTACAGTGTAGGGGGTGTATTACAGTGTAGTGGGTGTATTACAATGTAGGAGGCATATTACAGTGCAGGGGGTGTATTACAGTGTAGGGGGTGTATTACAGTGTAGAGTGTGTATTACAGTGTAGGGGGTGTATTACAGTGTAGTGGGTGTATTACAATGTAGGAGGCATATTACAGTGCAGGGGGTGTATTACAGTGTAGGGGGTGTATTACAGTGTAGTGGGTGTATTACAATGTAGGAGGCATATTACAGTGCAGGGGGTGTATTACAGTGTAGGGGGTGTATTACAGTGTAGAGTGTGTATTACAGTGTAGGGGGTGTATTACAGTGTAGTGGGTGTATTACAATGTAGGAGGCATATTACAGTGCAGGGGGTGTATTACAGTGTAGGGGGTGTATTACAGTGTAGTGGGTGTATTACAATGTAGGAGGTATATTACAGTGTAGAGGGTGTATTACAGTGAAGGGGTTGTATTACAGTGTAGAGTATATTACAGTGTAGGGGGTGTATTACAATGTAGGAGGTATATTACAGTGTAGAGTATATTACAGTGTAGGGGGTGTATTACAATGTAGGAGGTATATTACAGTGTATACAGGTATATTACAGTGTAGAGGATATATTACAGTGTCCAGGGTGTATTACAGTGTAGGGGGTGTATTACAGTGTAGATGGTATATTACAGTGTAGACGATATATTACAGTGTCCAGGCAGTGTAGTTGTTATATTATGGCTGTTTATTTATTACCGGGACTCTATCATAAATGTATTACACTGGTAATGTAGGTATTATTATTACATTATTATGTGAAAAATATTTGTTTTTTCTTTCAGCTAATGCTTGTAATTATTACAACATCGCATCTCGTGATATGTGCAAAAGTTACCAGAGTAATTGTGGAATCGAAGTGGTGAGAAGCAATTGTGCAGGAACGTGCAACTGTCGAGACGGAATCTGGTAACTCTTCAGTGTCACAACGCAAACAACCACCAAGGGATCTGAGCAATAATCATGACATAGATTTATAGACAGAGAGGTTTTTTTTTAATCTGAATTAAATGAAAATACAGAATTGGGATCTGCTGGGTTGTGATTCGATGTGATGATATCTAAAATGTAACAAAATGTATCAATTATATAATCAGCACCAATCAAGCTTCATTCACATAAGTCCAGTATAACTGTTCAACCTACCTGCAATTCTTAGCAAAGCGGGGGGCTACATCATGTGTTTGTGATTTTGCTGTGAACATTAACTTTAAAAAAAATCTTTTATTCTTTTATCTTTTCTAATTTTACTAATGGGTTTGACTAGAAATGGATTATTGTCTCTAATAAAATTAAATTACCAAAAATTTGGCTCATTTTGTTTTATTTTTGTGAGATTATTATTATTATTATTATTATTTTCTCCCACTCAGTGTGGTTGTTGAGCTCTGCCCCTGTTTGTACAACCTCAGGTTCTCTAATTGTTAATAAAATCCACTGAGTGAGCTCAAAGAAATCACACCAAGACCTTCATTGTGGCAGGACCTGGGCTTGGTTACTTAGGGATAAAAATGTAATGTCTATAGTTCATTGGTTAGTAAATTACTATCTGGGCATCGCAGACACAAAGGCTCTGTTTTCCCTGGAGTGGGTAGTATCGTAAATACCTTGTGACATATGTAAACATTGGTGAAGCGGGTCTGGCATTCCTTGGTGCAGAGGAGATGACTTTGATCAGCTTTATCCATAGTCAAACGTCCTCTTACTTTCAGCATTCAGCAATCATATAAAAAATAAAAACATTTTCATTAAACATATAACAATACTTCACATGGTCATGTACTAGGGGCAGCTGGCCCATATGGATTAGGAGGCACCATGGGTTCAAACTAGGAAAAGTCTTCAAGGTCCAAAGTACATGTCAAAGGTCTTACAGGACTTACACTAAATACACGTATATACATCCCCATAGATATGCAATGGTCGGCCTGCGTGGCACGGGAAGAACTTATTGTGGAGCTATTTTCTATGGCACCTCCACTCCAGCTCTCCAACGCAATACTCGCCGCAGCTACTGCCGGAAAACTCGCATTAGGCTCCATTCATGTGAATGTAGCATAAAGGTTATAAGGAAGAACTCCTGATTAGTAGCAAAGTCACTGGGGGTCATTTACTAAGGGCCGTTTTGCGCCGATTTTCCCTGAATTGCCCACGCGATCGGATTGTGGCGCATTGGCGCCGGCATGCACGCAGCGGAAATCTGGGGCGTGGCCATCAGAAAACCCGTTGGATTCGGAAAAACCACAAAAAATATGTCGCTTGACACGCACTTACCTGCACCCGGCCTGGCTTGGTGAACTTCACAGCACTCCGACGGAATTCAGCGCAGCAGCGACACCGGGGGAACTACCATAGTGAATCGCCAGAAGACCCGAATCCTCCACAGAGAGCGCGCCGCTGGATCGCGAATGGACCGGGTAAGGAAATCTGCCCCATTAGGTCAATTCAAGGACAACGAGGACAGAAAGCAGACATAGGGGTCCAGACGATTTCAACCGGACACGAAATTTAAAATTCTGTTTGGATAGAGTTACCGAGCCCGGACCTAAACCCCTCGCTAATAATACCTGGTCCTGGAACTGATCGTGGGTTACAACTGTTCAAATGAGGCATTTATAGTATTGCGGCCACGTGTGTGCGTCGGTGCTGACAAGCCAGCATCGGAGCGACAATCCTTTCCAAAATGGCAGAACAGGACCACTGCGAATTACATGGCAGCAGCAATTGAAGAGTTAGTGTCCGCTATCAGTGCTGGTGCAGGGCTCAATGGGGGGGGGGGGGGTAGTTGAGCCAAACTCAGGGATATTGAACAAACTACATTCAAATTTTGGGGTCTTGTCCGGGGGCGAGCCAAATTTGCAAAATAAACCCTACTCAACACCAATGACAAGTATTTATAAGAGAGGAGGAAACCTTTTAATAAACAATGAGGTTCCAGTATTGGCCAGGTACACTATAAAAATGGGCACAATGGGGGTTATTCAACATTGGTATTTTTGGCATAAAAAAGTCTTTAAAAAGTCTAATTTTGGCACTTTTCACTGCTAAAAAGTCTCACAGGACTACTTCCACCTCTTCATTAATCTGGTGTAAACATAGAACTTACTGCTAGTGCAACACTGTGCAAAACCGCATTCATTACTTGAGACTTTTGCAAAAAGTCCCAAAAAAAGTCTCATAGGCCTCCTGCTGATAATTGCACTGTGATATTTTATGCATTCTGAGACTTTTAAGGGACTTTTTGAAAAATAAAATCCCAGACATAAAGTAGACCATAAGAACATTTTTTTAAAGCGCCAAAGCCACTTTAACGAACATCTATCATTTGATTTCATGCATTATGAGCCAAACATACCTTAAGAATGCTGTAGCTACACTGATGCGGAAAAATATCTTGTTTAATCCCTGTGCTGAGTGGTTTTGCTGAACAAACTATTATAAAATTCAGGACCTTGGGAAAACTGTATCCACATTGCACACATTACACATGGCGCTTTCTGAACTGTGCAGACAGAACTAATCAAGCTGAGCTGGATGACTCATTTACAGCATCTGGGGGATGGTGCAGCGATTGATTACTTCTGCCGCTCAGGGATAACATAGTGATTACATCATTCTCTGGTGCAGTGTATAAATAATGTGAGAGGAGAAGCGCCGGATCCAGGCAAAGGAGCGACAGAGACTCATTATCATAATTTTATGATAGTTTTTTTTAGCAAAACCACTCAGCACAGGGATTAAACAAGATATGAGCCTGTATCACTGTAACCATTTGCACCCATTTCAGAAGGATGTTGAGCTGGGCCTGCACTTCTAATGGAGGGGACCCGAACCTCCAAAGTTCAGTTCGGACTCAAACTTGCCAATTTTTTGTCTGCTCAACGCCATGTTCACACTGCAATCAGTCAGAAAAGCACAAAGATACAATCAGCGCCTCCTCAACTGCAGACCACAGACCACCATACCACAGGATGGCGCTGACACAGATGTTTCACACACCATATCTAATAATACTGACCCTAGACCAATAAATAATCGATAATACAGACCCCAGGCCAGACAAAAACAAATTCATCACTCCTCTTCTACTTTCGGGATTATGGCACACCCTAAAAGTGATGCTGTAACTTCACTGACGAATAAACTGTGCATTCAGCATGCGCCAGGACCCAGAGCTGACAGCCAAGGAGGACCAGGGATTGGCCAGTATCAAGGATTGCAAACCAAGCACACTTACATGCTGGTGCGTGCCCTCTCTGGTAGGATTTTAGCTTCTTATGCCTTATTTTTACTAAAAAGGCTTTTAGAATTATGCAAATGAGCCAGAGGCGCTTCGGGTTCCATTAACAGCTGTGAAGCTCGGAGCCTCTCAGGCTCATTTGCATATTTTTTAAAGCATTTTTTTTTTAAAAAAACAAGATTATGAAGAGCGGATCCTACTAGAGGAGATACACACTAGTATGTAAGTGTGCTTGGTTTACAATGCTTAAAGGAAATCTACCACCAGGATAAAGGATTGTACATCCAGCACACTGACATACTGGTGTGTGCTCCCTATTAAGGATCTGCTTTTCTTTTCGCTTCTTGTGCCCTGGTTTCTACAAAAAAGAGACTTTTAAATTATGCAAATTAGTTTGAGGGGCTCCAAGCTCCATAGGTTTTAATAGAACCCGGAGAACCCTCAGGCTACTTTGCATAATTTTAAAAGCTTTTTATTCTTAAAGACCAGAGCATTAAAGTCTTAAATAGGAACAGGTCCTGCCAGAGCAGGTGCACACCAGTATGTCAGTGTACTGGGTGTACAATCCTTCATCTTGGTGACAGATGCCCTTGAATGTTTCCTCCTCTCATGGGTTGAAGGACCCTTTCCAAAGTCTTGTTTTCCTGCATATCCCTTAAATGTTTAGTAATAGCTTCTACATTGACATAATTATTACTAATATCTGATAAATGATGTTGAATCATTATTTTTTTTAAAACTCTCAGTATTGAGACATTATGGATATACTGGGCTGGGTGAGTGAGGACCGCGCGTTGTGCACCACTGGTATGGAACAACTCAATGTAAAGTAATGACCTGAACTTGATGACTTTTTTACCTATATAATTACTAGAGATGAGCGAACACTAAAATGCTCGGGTACTCGTTATTCGAGACGAACTTTTCCCGATGCTCGAGTGCTCGTCTCGAATAACGAACCCCATTGAAGTCAATGGGAGACTCGAGCATTTTTCAAGGGGACCAAGGCTCTGCACAGGGAAGCTTGGCCAAACACCTGGGAACCTCAGAAAAGGATGGAAACACCACGGAAATGGACAGGAAACAGCAGGGGCAGCATGCATGGATGCCTCTGAGGCTGCATAATCGCACCATTATGCCAAAATTATGGGCAACAGCATGGCCATGACAGAGTGACAGAATGAAGCTAGATAGCATCTAAAACATCCAATAATTGACCCTGACACTATAGGGGACGGCATGCAGAGGCAGCGGCAGCAGGCTAGAGAGTGTCATGGCGACATACCCTAAATGGACTCAGGCTTCAAACCAATGGGTGGCAGAGAGGAACCAAAGGAGGTGAGCAAGAAGCGCTCAAATAATATCGGTACATGATAAAAGTTTGCCAGTATATTTTGTGGATTACACAGCAGGGTGGCGACAAAGTTAACATGGAAGCCATGAAAACAACCCAAAATTCTGCCTGACACAGCTCGTTTGATAAGGGGACCATGTATGGAGGCAGTGAACTAGTAGTAGATTAAAGGTGCTGCAGTTAAAACTATGTTAGTTGGATCTTGGCATGGAGCTGGCGCTCCGCTGCCAGGCGAGCTTTCGCCAATCCAAGCCCCTGTCTCTAGGCTACTCCCCAAACAGCACTTCTAAGAACCTTTTGTATAAGATCAAGTGTAGTAGCGTTCTTATAAGTTTAGGATATGCCGGGTGAGGGGAATGTAAACAGATGCGCAAGAAGCGCTGAAATAATATCCCTAAATGGTAAAAGTTTGCCAGTATATTTTGGGGATTACACAGCAGGGTGGTGACAAAGTTAACAACTTTGATGTGGAATCCATGAAAACAACCCAAATTTCTGCCTGACACACCTCGTTTGATAAAGGGACGATGTATGGAGGCAGCTATATGGACGACTTTTGGAGGTAGCAATGGAGACAACGTGTGGAGGCTGCTATGGAGACAATTTAATTTGGATAGTGCCTGTATGTGGCAGTCCCAAACATTTTTCAAACCAGAGGAGCAGGTAGGTGGCCCTCCAGTAAAATGGGATAGATTGAGTGCCTGTATGTGGCAGTCCCAAAAATGTTTCAAACCAGAGGAGCAGGTAGGTGGCCCTCCAGTAAAATGGAATAGATTGAGTGCCTGTATGTGGCAGTCCCAAAAATTGTTCAAACCAGAGGAGCAGGTAGGTGGCCCTGCAGTAAAATGGAATAGATTGAGTGCCTGTATGTGGCAGTCCCAAAAATTGTTCAAACCAGAGGAGCAGGTAGGTGGCCCTGCAGTAAAATGGAATAGATTGAGTGCCTGTATGTGGCAGTCCCAAAAATTGTTCAAACCAGAGGAGCAGGTAGGTGGCCCTGCAGTAAAATGGAATAGATTGAGTGCCTGTATGTGGCAGTCCCAAAAATGTTTCAAACCAGAGGAGCAGGTAGGTGGCCCTCCAGTAAAATGGAATAGATTGAGTGCCTGTATGTGGCAGTCCCAAAAATTGTTCAAACCAGAGGAGCAGGTAGGTGGCCCTGCAGTAAAATGGAATAGATTGAGTGCCTGTATGTGGCAGTCCCAAAAATTTTTTAAAACAGAGGACCGGGTAGGTGGCCCTCCAGAAAAATGGAATAGATTGAGTGCCTGTATGTGGCACTCACAAAAATTGTTTCAAACAGAGGACCGGGTAGGTGGCCCTCCAGAAAAATTAAATGCATAAAGTACTATAGGTAGAGCCAGTGGGCCCTGTCAAAAAATAGCCAGTTTCCTCTGCTTTACTGTACAAAGAGCAGGAGAAGGAGGAAAATGAGGAGGAGGAGGAGGAGTGGATAAATTATTCAGGTTGAGCTTCCTTCACCTGCTGGAGATTGGAAATTAGGAGAAATCCATGCTTTATTCATCTTGATAAGCGTCAGCCTGTCAGCGCTGTCAGTCGACAGGCGTGTACGCTTATCGGTGATGATGCCACCAGCTGCACTGAAAACCCGCTCGGACAAGACGCTAGCGGCAGGGCAGGCAAGAACCTCCAAGGCGTAGAGCGCCAGTTCGTGCCACATGTCCAGCTTTGAAACCCAGTAGTTGTAGGGAGCTGTGTGATCATTTAGGACGATGGTATGGTCAGCTACGTACTCCCTCACCATCTTTCTGTAAAGATCAGCCCTACTCTGCCGAGACTGGGGACAGGTGACAGTGTCTTGCTGGGGTGACATAAAGCTGGCAAAAGCCTTGTAAAGCGTACCCTTGCCAGTGCTGGACAAGCTGCCTGCTCGCCTACTCTCCCTCGCTACTTGTCCCGCAGAACTACGCACTCTGCCGCTAGCGCTGTCAGAAGGGAAATACTGTTTCAGCTTGTGCACCAGGGCCTGCTGGTATTCATGCATTCTCACACTCCTTTCCTCTCCAGGGATGAGAGTGGGAAGATTTTGCTTGTACCGTGGGTCCAGGAGAGTGAACACCCAGTAATCGGTGCTGGAATAAATTCTTTGAACGCGAGGGTCACGGGATAGGCAGCCTAGCATGAAATCTGCCATATGCGCCAGAGTACCAACGCGTAAGAATTCACTCCCCTCACTGGCCTGACTGTCCATTTCCTCCTCCTCCAACTCCTCCAACTCCTCTTCTTCTGCCCATACACGCTGAACAGTGAAGGACTCAACAATGGTCCCCTCTTGTGTCTCGCCAACATTCTCCTCCTCTTCCTCCTCATCCTCCTCCACCTCCACCTCCTCCGATATGCGCTGAGAAACAGACCTCAGGGTGCTTTGGCTATCAACAAGGGAATATTCTTCCCCCGTCTCTTGTGACGAGCGCAAAGCTTCCGACTCCATGCTGACCAGAGAGTTTTTCAACAGGCCAAGCAGCGGGATGGTGAGGCTGATGATGGCGGCATCGCCACTGACCATCTGTGTTGACTCCTCAAAGTTACTCAGCACCTGACAGATATCAGACATCCACGTCCACTCCTCATTGTAGACTTGAGGAAGCTGACTGACCTGACTACCAGTTCTGGTGGAAGTTGACATCTGGCAGTCTACAATCGCTCTGCGCTGCTGGTAAACTCTGGATAACATGGTCAGTGTTGAATTCCACCTCGTGGGCACGTCGCACAACAGTCGGTGAGCGGGCAGTTGGAGGCGGCGCTGCGCTGCCCTGAGAGTGGCAGCATCTGGGCTGGACTTCCTGAAATGCGCACAGATGCGGCGCACCTTCGTGAGCAAATCAGACAGATTGGGGTATGTCTTGAGGAAACGCTGCACTATCAGATTTAACACATGGGCCAGGCATGGCACATGTGTCAGTCTGCCGAGTTGCAGAGCCGCCACCAGGTTACGGCCGTTGTCACACACAACCATTCCCGGCTTGAGGTTCAGCGGTGCCAGCCACAGATCAGTCTGCGCCGTGATGCCCTGTAATAGCTCTTGGGCGGTGTGCCTTTTGTCGCCTAGGCTCAGCAGTTTGAGCACCGCCTGCTGTCGCTTAGCGACGGCACTGCTGCTGTGCCTAGAGCTACCGACTGATGGCGCCGTGCCCACGGATGGTAGTTCGGAGGAGGAGGTGGAGGAGGGGTGGGAGGAGGAGGAGGCATAGTAGGCCTGAAACACCTGGACCGAGGTAGGCCCCGCAATCCTCGGCGTCGGCAGTATATGAGCAGCCCCAGGGTCAGACTCGGTCCCAGCCTCCACCAAGTTAACCCAATGTGCCGTCAGCGATATATAGTGGCCCTGCCCGGCAGCACTCGTCCACGTGTCCGTGGTCAGGTGGACCTTGTCAGAAACGGCGTTGGTCAGGGCACGGATGATGTTGTCTGACACGTGCTGGTGCAGGGCTGGGACGGCACATCGGGAAAAGTAGTGGCGGCTGGGGACCGAATACCGAGGGGCGGCCGCCGCCATGAGGTTGCGAAAGGCCTCGGTCTCTACTAGCCTATAGGGCAGCATCTCCAGGCTAAGCAATCTGGAGATGTGCACATTAAGGGCTTGGGCGTGCGGGTGGGTTGCACTATATTTGCGTTTCCGCTCCAGCGTCTGGGGTATGGAGAGCTGAACGCTGGTGGATGCTGTGGAGGATCGTGGAGGCGACGATGGGGTTTTTGTGGCAGGGTCCTGGGCAGGGGGCTGACTAGCAGCTGACACAGGGGAAGGAGCAGTGGTGTGCACGGCCGGAGGTGAACGGGCTTGTTGCCACTGAGTGGGGTGCTTAGCATTCATATGCCTGCACATACTGGTGGTAGTTAAGCTAGTAGTGGTGGAACCCCTGCTGAGCCTGGTTTCCGACTGAGCCACAGTCCGTCGGTCATCCGGTGTTTCCTTAAAGAACCTCCACACTTCTGAAGATCTAGCCCTCGCCGCAAGAGCCCTCACCACGGGAGCTTCACTAGTTGACAGTGGCGCTGATGCACCAGCTCTGGCCCTGCCTCTCCGTCTGGCCCCACCACTGCCTCTTCCAACCTGTTCAGGTCGAGGACTCTCCTCCGTCTCAGAAGCACTGTGTTCACCCGGCCTCTCAACCCAGCTTGGGTCTGTCACCTCATCATCCTCCGATCCCTCAGTCTGCTCCCCCCTCGGACTTCCTGCCCTGACAACAACTTCCCCACTGTCTGACAACCGTGTCTCCTCATCGTCGGACACCTCTTTACACACTTCCACTACGTCAAGAAGGTCATCATCACCCACAGACTGTGACTGGTGGAAAACCTGGGCATCGGAAAATTGCTCAGCAGCAACCGGACAAGTGGTTTGTGACTGTGGGAAGGGTCCAGAAAACAGTTCCTCAGAGTATGCCGGTTCAAATGCCAAATTTTCCTGGGAGGGGGCAGACTGGGGGGGAGGAGGCTGAGGTGCAGGAGCTGGAGGAGTGGCGATTTCGGTGACATGGGTGGACTGCGTGGAAGACTGACTGGTGGTGGACAAATTGCTCGAAGCATTGTCAGCAATCCACGACATCACCTGTTCGCACTGTTCTGGCCTCAACAGTGCTCTACCACGAGTCCCAGTAACTTCAGACATGAACCTAGGGAGTGTAGCTCTGCGGCGTTCCCCTGCTCCCTCATCAGCAGGTGGTGTCTCACCCCGCCCAGGACCACGGCCTCTGACCCCTGCAGTAGTTGGACGCCCACGTCCCCGCCCTCGTCCTCTACCCCTAGCCCTCGGGTTAAACATTTTTAAAATGAGAGTTATAACTTTATTTTTTTTTTTACTTTTTTTTGTTTTTTTTTGTGTTTTTTTTTTTTTTTTTTGTGTTTTTTGTTTTTTTTTGAGTTTTTAAAACCAAACAATGCTATCCTATTGCTATGGCTATTTTCTAGCCAAGTATCAAAGGAAGCACAGTACTATGCCAGATGAGATGACACTGAGTTATTGCCTAATAGAAATCCAACCCCTACTGAATTTTGCCACTTCGGCCTTTGCTATGGATATGTGCGCCACTAAGCGCAGAACACAGCGGTCGCAAGTCCCACTACAAATTGCTCAGAATTGGCAAGTACATGCACTGCAGAAACTACAGCCACCAGCAGATCAACCAGAAATCAAATATATAGAACGCTACTGTAGGCTTCAAGATCAAGAAGCTGTTTGTATTCTCCTATGGCTATTTTCTAGCCAAGTATCAAAGGAAGCACAGTACTATGCCGGATGAGATGACACTGAGTTATTGCCTAATAGAAATCCAACCCCTACTGAATTTTGCCACTTCAGCCTTTGCTATGGATATGTGCGCCACTAAGCGCAGAACACAGCGGTCGCAAGTCTCACTACAAATTGCTCAGAATTGGCAAGTACATGCACTGCAGAAACTACAGCCACCAGCAGATCAACCAGAAATCAAATATATAGAACGCTACTGTAGGCTTCAAGAAGCTGTTTGTATTCTCCTATGGCTATTTTCTAGCCAAGTATCAAAGGAAGCACAGTACTATGCCAGATGAGATGACACTGAGTTATTGCCTAATAGAAATCCAACCCCTACTGAATTTTGCCACTTCAGCCTTTGCTATGGATATGTGCGCCACTAAGCGCAGAACACAGCGGTCGCAAGTCCCACTACAAATTGCTCAGAATTGGCAAGTACATGCACTGCAGAAACTACAGTCACCAGCAGATCAACCAGAAATCAAATATATAGAACGCTACTGTAGGCTTCAAGAAGCTGTTTGTATTCTCCTATGGCTATTTTCTAGCCAAGTATCAAAGGAAGCACAGTACTATGCCAGATGAGATGACACTGAGTTATTGCCTAATAGAAATCCAACCCCTACTGAATTTTCCCACTTCGGTCTTTGCTATGGATATGTGTGCCACTAAGAGCTAAACACAACGGTAGCAAGTCCCCCTGCTAATTCCTCACAAAATGGTAAAAGATGCAAATTAAAATAAAAAAAGTAGAACGTTATTGTAGCCCTAAGAAGGGCTGTTGGGTTCTTTGAGAATCACTCCTGCCTAACAGTAAGCTAATAGAACACCCTAACGCTTTCCCTGAGCAGCAGCAGCTCTCTCCCTAGCGGCATCCAGAGACAGAATGATCCGAGCAGCGCGGCCAGCGGCTAGTCTATCCCAGGGTCACCTGATCTGGCCAGCCAACCACTGCTATCGACGTGTAAGGGTACCACGTCATGCTGGGTGGAGTGCAGAGTCTCCTGGCTTGTGATTGGCTCTGTTTCTGGCCGCCAAAAAGCAAAACGGCGGGAGCTGCCATTTTCTCGAGCGGGCGAAGTATTCGTCCGAGTAACGAGCAGTTTCGAGTACCCTAATGCTCGACCGAGCATCAAGCTCGGACGAGCATGTTCGCTCATCTCTAATAATTACTTATATTAATTCTGCCTATGTGATGGGGACCACGCCCTGATTATTACTCCTATGAATAATAGGACATATTACGCTTTTATTGGCAATTTACGAGATGGTTCAGATGTAAACTTCCTGAGCCATTGTCTTTCTATATCACTGATGTTTGACTTCCCTGAGTACAAGTTCCTGAGATACAGATGAACAAAAATACTGTGTTATACACAGGCAATTATCCCAGTATTCAGCCCATGCCAAAGGAACATCCCGTCCATTTCATCTTTTTAATCAGTGCTGATTCCTTCTCCTACATTGCAGCACGTTCATTCGATTTTGGGGGGTTTTTTTATAAAGGAAAAGAAAAGAACTACCATAGATACTCGAGTATAAGCCTAGTTTTTCAGCACAAAAAAATGTGCTGAAAACCCAAACTCGGCTTATACTCGAGTAAAAAAAAACTAGGTTTTACCAGGTTTTTGTTGTAAAATTAGGGGCCTCGGCTAATACTTGGGTCGGCTTATACTCGAGTAAATATGTATAAATATATATAAATATATGATACAAAAATAATTAATAGAACAATATATTAAATGATAATAAAAATAATAGAAGAAGTAATAATAAGGCAGTAAAACACAAAAAAAAAAATTCCCAAAGTTGTAGAGTTGCTCGGAAAATTTGATGGAAACCATTATATACGTAATATTGTCCGACCAACTCTTAGGGGGTCATTTATCTTATCTCTGTTTGTTTTTGACATTGTCTTTTTTCCATCTGCTTCTTTGATAATTTATTAATCTCACTTTTTCCTTGTGTTCGATTTTTTTTCATTTTTCAGATCTCTTTTTGCGACATTTGCAAAAAAAAGTCTCAAAAATGTCTCAAAAATATCTCAAGTTGCATCTTATCATTTTCTAAGTTTTCATCTTGTTTCATCGGGAGTTTTTTGGGACCAAAAATGTTGCAAATTGTAGACAATTTGACAAGATAAATGTCATTTGCGACAGTTAGAACTCGGGAATAGAAGACAAGTGCATCTTACTGCCGAAAAAAAAATGTCCGGCAGTCTTCAGTGGACATTTCAAAAAGTACCCAAAAAGTCGCAAAAATTGCAATATGCCAAAAAGTCTAGAAAAAGATAGAAAAAAGGAAGGAAAAATATAGATAAATGACCTCATTACTGTTCTTGATTTAAGTTGATCAAATTTCAAAAACTTGCAAAAATTCTGTGTGTTCCCCATTTCCCATAGAATTATTGCTGCCTGTTAAAGTTATTACAAGGTATATCGAAAAAAAAAAAGTAAATAACCTTTTTATGTCATTGATTTGGTACTGACAGTGGCTGGGTGACCAATTGTAATTTTTTTTAACCTTTCTTAAATACCTATTTCTTTCCACGTGAGTGAACACCCTGTTTAATGGGTTGTCTGGGCTTTAAAAAAAATTCTTCATATAAGGATTGGGAGGGTGAGAAAAATCTTATACTCACCTCCCCCAACACTCCCGTTCACCCCAGGCTCTGCCCATCACTGCTGTTTCTTTACAGAGGCCGGCACTCCCATTCTGACCACTATTGCGCCCCTGCTACAGGAGCAGTTAGTGTGTATGAGGCGAGTGGCAGTAGTCGGGATGGAAGCATCGACCTCTGTAAGCAATCAGAGGCCTGGAAGTGGGTGGCGATGCTGAGGGTTAAGAATGGAGAGGTCTGTAATTTTTATCATAGGTCACGGGAACTGTGAGAGGCAGAATCTAACAAAAAATTCATAAAATCACATTTTTATGATCTATAAAATTAATTTGCTTTTTATTGCATGAAAGTATTTGATCACCAACCAACCAGCATGAATTCTGTCTCTCTCAGTGCTGTTACTTTTTCCTTTAAGAAGCCCCTCCTACTCTGCACTACTCTTACATGCATAGCTGTGCATTCGTTACCTTTAGCTCCTCCTACTCTGCCCTCATTACCTGGATTAAAGGGTACTTTCCCTCGAATAAAAGTTAGTTATCCTGTGGATCGGGCCTAACTTGATCTGTGAGACCCCTCACAGATCACAAAAATGAGGGGTCCATTGTGTGCATCTGTGTGAACTCATGGGGGTCATTTACTAAGGGCCCGATTTGCGGTTTCCCGACGTGTTACCCAAATATTTCCGGTTTGCGCCGATTTTCCCTGTATTGCCCCGGGATCGGATTGTGGCGCACCGACGCTGGCATGCACGCGACGGAAATCGGGGGGCGTGGCCGAACGAAAACCCGACGGATTAGGAAAAACCACCGCATTTAAAAAACAAAATGTGTTGCGGGACTCGCGCTTACCTTCACCAGGAATAGGCGGGTGAACTTGAGTGCATTCCGGCGGGCCGCAGCAGCGCCACCTGGTGGACGTCGGAGGAACTACCTTAGTGAATCCCGGCTGGACCCGAATCCAGCGCAGAGAACGCGCCGCTGGATCGCGAATGGACCGGGTAAGTAAATCTGCCCCATTACGTGTATAAAAGACACCTGTTCACACACTCAATTACACTCCTACCTACCTCTCCACCATGTCCAGGACCAGAGAACTGTCTAAGGACACCAGGTGCTCAGAACTGGGGGGAGGATACAGGACAATGGGCAAACCGAATGATGAGACAGCAACAACTGCTCAGTTATTAGAAAGTGGAAGAAACACAAGATGATCGTAGTCTTCCTCAGTCTGTAGCTCAAAAGAGGATCTCACCTTGTACGGTAAGGATGATTCTGATAAAGAAATCTGACCAGAACTATACAGAGATTACTCTTAATTACTCAGTACGCTACAATGGATTAAAATCCTGCACAACACTCAAAGTCCTCCTTCTCAAGCGAGTTCATGTCCAGGCTTGTTTGAAAATTGCCAATGATCATCTAAATGATCTAGAGGAGGCGGGTAGAAGGCCATGTGGTCATAGGAGATGAAAATACAAATCTATGACATCAACTTTAATTTTTATGTTTGGAGGAAGAAGAAGGGTCAATACAAGAACATTGTCCATACCGTGAAGTATGGTGGTGAAAACATCATACATGGGGGGGCTCTTCTGCAAAGGGGGTAGGATGACTCCACCGTATTGAAGAGGGGATGGATGGCGACATGTATTGCAAAGATTTTGGCCAATGACCTACTCCCCTCAGTAAAAACACTAAAAATGGGTCTTGGCTGAGTCCTCCAGAATGACAATGACCAGAAACACACACGCCGGGCAATAAAGGAATGTTCCATAAGGAGAATTTTATGGTCTTGGTGTGGCCTTGTCAGTTTCTAAATCTTCAGGGGGGGGGGGGGGGGAGAGCTGGACCGCACATCCACACATCACACAATGATCTACTGCCGCTAGGCTAATTATATAACGAACTCGTGGTTCTTAGTTACATTTTGATCAAATTGTATAAGCCCACCAACCACTTCAAGGTGACCTCCTTTTGGTGGGTCCCTACACTATAGTGTGCGGCATCACATGGCATCCAGCACAGCGCCGGCAGGGACCAAGACCCGGTTGCCCCCCAGCACCCATACTGGCAGGCGCATGGCTCCAGGCCCTGGGTCCCCACCAGCACCACACCAAAGAAGCAGCGAATGCCATGCAATACCGCACCATGTGTGAACAGGTGTTGTGGTGCTGGTGGCGAGCTATGGGGGCTACACGGGCTAGTACGGGTGCTGGGGGGCAATCAGGTCTTGATCCCTGCCGGTGACGTGCTGCAGCGGCGGTGGATGCCATGTTATGCAGCACACAATAGTGTAGGGACCCACTACAGCGAGGTCACCGTGAAGTGGTTAGTGGTTTTTATAATTTGATCAAAATGTGACTAAGAGCCTCCAGTTCGTTATATAATGTAGCCTAGCGGCAGTAGATCATTGTGTGGTGTGTGCATGTGCGGTCCAGATCTTTTTCTCTCCCCATGTTGGTTAAGTTTCTAAATCAAGTTAAAAATCTTTGGAGGGAGCTGAAACCCAATAAGAGACCTGAAACCTGGAAGATCTGGAGAAGATCTGAATGAAGGAGTCGGCCAAAACTCCTGATACAGAGCAAACTACAAGAAATCTCCAACCGCTGGAACTGCAAACAAAGGTTTCTGTATTGAATATTACATTCTGATTTTCTATTGTATCAAATACTTATTTCAAACAATACAATACTGATTATTTATGAATCATACAATGGTTTTCCAGGTTTCTTTTTTAGATTCTGTCTCTCACAGTTGAAGTGACCAATAAATATTTACAGACGTCTCAATTCTTTTTGTAGCCTTCATTATCGTTCATTAGAAGGATTCCGGCTTTTTAAGAAAATGAAGGGTTCCACTAGACTTCACATTCATGGGGGCTCATATACTTACCCGGTCCAGTCACGATCCCGCGGCGCGTTGTCCGACCAGGATTCGGGTTCTGCTGGGATTCACTAAGGTCGTGTGCCCGATATCCAGTAGGTGTCGCTGCTGCGCTGAGGTCCGCCGGAGTTCACCTCCTTCTTTTCTGTGCATGTAAGTGCGTGATCTTGCGAAACATTTGCGTTTTTTAAATTCCGCAGTTTCTCCGAATCCATCGGGTTGTCCGATAGCCACGCCCCCGATTTATGTCGTGTGAAAACCGCCGCGATTGGGCCAAAATCCAATTGTGTACGCCAAAATCCTGGTGGAATTCGGTGCAAAATGGAAAAATTCGGGAAACCCGACTTAAGTGCGGCATTCGGACCCTTAGTAAATGAGCCTCATGATCTCTGCAATAGCTTTTGTTGTCTTTTATGATGTTATCACACGCAGTAAGTCCTTTTTAACTTTGTTACAGCCAAGTCCACACGTGGTGGATCTGCTGTGGATAATTTGTCAATAGGTGACATTCCCTGTACTTAGCAAGTCAAATCCGATGAATTTATAAGGTGCTGGTTTACAATTATAGGTGGGAGGAGGATTGTAAAGTGAAAGTCAGGGTCATACATCTTCATTAAAGCAACAAAGATTTATCTTGTACTTCTTCTAGATTCTAATCTTTGCAACTGAATTGAGAAGAGGGTGGAATATATCAAAATCTAGTCTCCCTCCTGCACTGGGCTGCTCCTGAAATAGAAATGAAGCAACACCCATACATTGGAGAACCTATAAGTAAAATAAATATAAGATGACTAAATGATGATACAGTATTATAAATTGTACTTTATTCGTGTTTCACTTAAAAAAGACAATTCTTATACCTAAAGACAATTCCTTGAAATGGATGCTTCTGTGTAGGCACTATAACTATATAATGTTCTTTAGGGGAATTGTTACTATCCTGGTTAATGTGGGGGGAATGCAACTATAATGGCTATTGGGTAGGCACTGTAACTATATTGGGTACTGTGGGGGCACTGTAACTATATTGGCTACTGTGGGGCACTGTAACTTTATTGGCTACTATGGGGCACTGTAACTTTATTGGCTACTGTGGGGCACTGTAACTATATTGGCTACTTTGGGGGCATTGTAACTATATTGGCTACTGTGGGGCACTGTAACTTTATTGGCTACTGTGGGGGCACTGTAACTTTATTGGCTACTGTGGGGGAACTGTAACTTTATTGGCTACACTGAGGGCAATGTAATTATATTGGCTACTGTGGGGGCACTGTAACTATATTGGCTACTGTGGGGCACTGTAACTATATTGGCTACTGTGGGGGCACTGTAACTATATTGGGTACTGTGGAGGCACTGTAACTATATTGGCTACTGCGGGGGCACTGTAGCTTTATTGGCTACTGTGGGGCACTAACTTTATTGGCTAGTGTGGTGGCACTGTAACTTTATTGGCTACTATGGGGGCACTGTAACTTTATTGGCTACTGTGGGGGAACTGTAACTTTATTGGCTACTGTGGGGAACTGTAACTATATTGGCTACTGTGGGGGCACTGTAACTATATTGGCTACTGTGGGGCACTGGA
The DNA here is from genome assembly GCF_040894005.1 of Engystomops pustulosus. NCBI lineage: Eukaryota > Metazoa > Chordata > Amphibia > Anura > Leptodactylidae > Engystomops > Engystomops pustulosus. The sequence continues at coordinate 214,535,776 of NC_092413.1, forward strand.
ACTATATTGGCTACTGTGGGGGCCCTGTAACTATAATGGCTACTGTGTAGGCACTGTAACTATATTGACTAATGTAGGGGCAATGTAACTATATTGGCTACTGTGGGGACACTGTAACTTTATTGGCTAGTGTGGTGGCACTGTAACTTTATTGGCTACTGTGGGGGCACTGTAACTATATTGGCTACTGTGGGGGCACTGTAACTATATTGGCTACTGTGGGAGAATTGTTTATATATTAGCCATTGTAGGCTCATTCTTACTATATTGGTTTCTTTTGTGGTATTGCTACTTTTTTGGCTACTGTTAGGACACCCTTACTTTATTGGCTACTGTGTGAGCACCGTTACTGGCTACTGAGGGAGGACTATTAATATACATTGGCTTCTATGTGGCCGAATCTGAAGATGTGTTGCGGCTGGAAGAGGCTGACATGGAATGCAGATAGAAGAAGAGAATGAGAGTGACCTCTCCAAACAAAGACGTCACCAAATTTATAGTAAGTGCTGGTATTTCTTATCAGTTCACAGTTTTGCAGCATTTCCTCTTTGTTGTGACACTACCTTATCTTCTTCTATGAGGGCGACCTACATAGATACAGTCAGATTTATTAATCAGATTTATTATCCAGCATCAGCATCATAAATCGGGTGCAGTATAAGCTATCACAATCTGCTTGGTTCTGGTCCGGTATCTATGTAGTATGCTTGGGTCTGGTCCTGTATCTATGTAGTACGGTTGGTTCTGGTCCTGTATCTATGTAGTACGCTTGGTCCTGGTCCTGTATCTATGTAGTACGCTTGGTTCTGGTCCTGTATCTATGTAGTACGCTTGGTTCTGGTCCTGTATCTATGTAGTACGCTTGGTTCTGGTCCTGTATCTATGTAGTACGCTTGGTCCTGGTCCTGTATCTATGTAGTACGCTTGGTTCTGGTCCTGTATCTATGTAGTACGCTTGGTTCTGGTCCTGTATCTATTTAGTACGCTTGGTTCTGGTCCTGTATCTATGTAGTACGCTTGGTTCTGGTCCTGTATCTATGTAGTACGCTTGGTTCTGGTCCTGTATCGATTTAGTACGCTTGGTTCTGGTCCTGTATCTATGTAGTACGCTTGATTCTGGTCCTGTATCTATTTAGTACGGTTGGTTCTGGTCCTGTATCCATGTAGTACGATTGGTTCTGGTCTCGTATCTATGTAGTACAGTTCGTTCTGGTCCTGTATCCATGTAGTACGCTTGGTTCTGGTCCTGTATCTATGTACTACGCTTGGTTCTGGTCCTGTATCTATGTAGTAAGCTTGGTTGCATTGCCATTTCTTTGCAATAA